>NW_027114928.1:907409-912867 GCF_000696795.3 Halyomorpha halys
ATGAGAGCGGTTAGGCACTGAGCTACTAACCCCAAGGACATGGGTTCGAATCCGGGTATGGCAGATAATTATTTTCTGTTTTCCACTCAGTCTCATGAAGTGAATAAAAATCAGGCGGTCGAGCGTGATTCTGACAAAATCACCTCCTTGCGCAACCATTGGTCCAGCAACAGTAACTCCTTACAAAGTACTGCACCACTTTTATAGGTTGTAGCGGTACACATTTTATTTTTGTAATATATAAATATCATGTATATAATATACAAAAAAGTACTCTTCGCATAATGTTTTTCAGGGACACAATACGACAGCATTATCTGGCAGCTATTTTCTTAAGATAATGGCGGATCGACCTGATGTTCAGGTAAGAATAAAGTCAGGATAGTCTTGAAGTTACAGTTTGTAAATAATGAGTTTCAATGAATTAGTTCAGCTTAGTTCAGCCTATATCAAAACTTTAATTACGGAAAATTGGCCTGATCATATAAATATTTACACAGACGTTTCAAAAACAAGAAATAATATATAAAGCAGTTTATATACCAAAGCACAAATATTCAACACATTATAAATTACCAAACATCACATATATTTATAACGCTGAATTATATGCCATATTACAAGCTCTAAAGTTCATAAACAGAACAAATGAAAATAAATTCTAAATAATAACTGATAGCATGAGGTCATCATTAGCAATTAAAATAATAGCAATTTTGATTAAAATAACATTCAAGTTAATGTACTCCAAGAATACTTTTACGCAATAACAAACAAACAATATTTATGTCGATTATAGCTCCAGTGGGATGATGAGGTAGACCACCTAGCTAAAACTTCTGTTAATCTACCTCATGATACAGAACATAAAACTTCCATATACGGATTTTTTTTTACGACGATTAAAGAAAATATGTTAGAAAAATGGTTCCAGCATTATCAAGATTCTACTGTGCACAGGTAGATTTTATAACTAGAATGTGCCGCGAATTCTAACCAAGCCCTGGTTTTTCGAATTGCATCTGTCGAAGGATATAGTAAAAATTTTTTCCAGACTTATATCTACGGATTATGTAAAGTATACCTTCAACGAATTGGAGCAAAAAATTCTGCAAAATGCGATATATGTAATCATAAAGAACCCTTACAACATATTTGGGAATGATCCTTATCAAAATCAAAGGAAAAAATTTCCGAAATCCTTATAGTAATGACGATATATATATGAAATTGCTGACAATCCTGAAGAAATAGGCGATGTCACGCAGTACTTATATTCAATAAATACATATATTTAGTTTGGAGATAATAAATGATGGTAATAGAAATAGATAAATTTAAAACTAGCTGTATGGAAAATTCCAATGTCATCAAATATTGAAAAAAAAAATCTCGATGAAAAAGAATGTATATATATATTTTCATACATTATTATTATTTGAGGCCCTCCAAGTAACATTTTCTTTGCGACCTATGTTGGCTTGAATTCACCAATCAGCACCACCAATTTTTTTAATACATTCATATTATAGGGTTACAAATCTATGGCCTCCACATCCTTCTCTGGCTTTTATACTCATTGGACTCACTTTTACAGCTATTTAATTGAATGTTTCGAAAATTATTTCTGAAAAAAAATGTGATTATTTGTGTTAACGAAAATTATTTATTTTACTTACTGTTTTTCCTTCACTGTTCAGGAAAAATGTGTAGCAGAACTTAATGAAATCTTCGGTGACTCAGATCGACCGGTGACTTTGGAAGACACCCTTGAAATGAAGTACCTCGAAAGATGTTTAATGGAAACTCTGAGGATTTACCCACCAGTTTCATTCATCGCTAGAGAATTACAGGAGGACCTTAGACTTGGTAATGAATGCAAAAAATGTATATCATTCCTTTTTGCCAATATCGCAATAATTTCTGCTTCCTACATAAAAAACTAAAAAAAACATTTGTAAATTGTTTCTAAAGTTTGTCAAAAACTGAGATATACTACTATAAATATACATGGTATATGCATTTGTATAAAGTGTTTCGGAGTTAAATGGCCAAACTGAAAATATGAACTAAGGACCTCAAAACAAGAAAAAACTTTCCTGTGAAGGTATGTCCGCAAACGCTTTGTTTAGGAGATTTTCATTGTTATGAATTATTTACATTATATGAATTCAGAAATAAAATCACCTCTAGTCGCAGGAAAATCCCCATGCAATTCGTGAGCATCATTTTCAGCACCTGTTTTAGAGCAATGTGTGGTTGAGGATAGTAGACAATATTTTAATAGGTCTGCATTACTTGCAGCCTCGACTCAATGCGGACATATTTCTGGAAATTCTTAATAATTATTACTATGATTTAGTTGAACATATTCTAGTACAACTGAGAAGGTGCACGTGGCTTCAATTAGATGGTTGTCCTGCACATTACGGAAGAGCTCCACGACAATAGCTAAGTGTTAATTTTCCCAATCGATGGACTGGCCGTGCAGTTGGTATGCACGCTCTCCAGACCTTACAGCACTGGAATTTTTTGTTTGGGGTGACATTAAACCAAAAGTGTATGCAAGGCCAGTCAATGATCTTAATTTCTTAAGAAGAAGGATAATTGGATCTTGTGAAACAATAACATATATCCAGTGCCGTTCTGCCACTGCTGCTGTTGAAGAAACATGCCGAGCCTATCTAAATGCTCAAGGAAATTACTTTGAACAACATTTAATGTTTACGTTTAATTAATAAATTAGTTGGAACAAATAAATAAGTTTTATTTATTTCATATAACCTAAATAATTCATAACAATGAAAATTAGGTGTGAATATCTTCTAAACAAAGCGTATGTGGAAATACCTTCAAAGGAAATTTTGTTGTTGTTTTAAAGTCCTTAATTCATATTTTCAATTTTGCCATTTAACCCTGAAACACTGTGTATGTATATGTATATTTTTTTTTAAATATTCTGTGTGGGTAGGGGAAAAATCTTTCATTAGACGAAGTGCAACAAATAAGAAATCACACAAAATTGTGAGATTTCCACTCACTAAAAATAAAAACCACCTCCCAATTCATCTTTACCACCCCGCGGAACCTCTGTCAAGCATTACTCTGCAGGGCAGAGCTATCCACCTACTGTACATCTTATTTAAGCTAGGCCATTGCCTGGTCTTTCTTTATCGCTCTTCTACCAATTCGCGCTGCATATTCTGCTACTGATTTCTTGTCTAGTTTCATGTCCAGCTCTTCCTCTTCTTGGGTCATATGTTAAGCACGGTGATCTGTCCTCCATTTTGAAGCGGGCTAAATAGGCCCTGAAGCAACCATGCCCTTTAAGCAGTTGAGTGAGATAATAATCTCCGCTTTTCCGGGATATCCATGTTAACACATCGGGAATCAAACGGTGGGTCCATGTCGCAGAAGATGAGGCTATCCTTCTATGCATTCTAGCGTCTCTTCCATCTTTCAAGAGCCCGAATTTTCTCTTCCTTTGCTAACGTAGCCCAATAAGCAACCGGCTGCGTTCATCTGCCAGCAGGGATACCTGCTATGACGCACACAGCATCGTCCGAAAAGCTGCAGCTACACGCAGAGCACTTTTTCGATACAGTCCAACAGCTTTACGGAAATTACTACACATGCCATGATGCGCTTCCTGCCAAATCGGTGTTGCGTACAAAAGTGCGGAACTGGCTACATTAGCGAGAGGCTTCTTCTGATTCTCTATTGGTGGTTCATTATTCGGCATAATCCTTGCCAATCCATTAGTCATTTGCGTTGCTCTGGTGCTAACTTTGTATAAGTGTTCATTAAACCGAAGTCTGGCGTCAGTCTGCACCCCGGGATATCTAATAGAACATGTGTGTGTGTGAACATATATAAGTGTGTATGTGTCCACACTTAATACGGAAATGCATGCTGGGGATCCTAAAAATCATATTAAGCACCCAATTAGTTTGATTAATTAATGACTTACGAAATATTATAACATTACTCCTAAAATGTTATCTAGTGCAAATTATCTATAAAGAATTAAATAACATTCAATTCTGCGTCGAATGAGTACCATTTCACTCAACTTAACAGCTCAAGAGGCATAGTTGTGAACAACCAGTTCGGATAGCAGCTTGGGGCTCCAACACAGGACTGAAGTACGTTCCATCTATGGTCTGTTAAGTACGATTATTAGTAATACGATAACTATTTTAATATATTATATTTAGTTATTCTGACCCAAAATTTAATGTTTTTTATGTTATACAATATTCACTAGGATACACTTAGGCGTTATAGGCAAAAAACCAAACAAAAAAGAACTAATTTTTTACTTTATCAAATTAATTATCTGGTCATTAACCGTTTTAAAACTGTCAGAAATGCATTTTCAAGTCGTGTGCATCATCTCAGCTGTTGGCAAACTATAAAACATTTTCATTTTGAGATTTCTGGTGGTTTTCCGGTTTATGGCCACACTACTTGACCGTATTTATAAATTATGGTACTCTTTAGAGGCAGAATTCAATGTTCTTTAATTTATTATACTATATATTTTTCGCTAGCTCACACTGTTAGGAGTTATAACAAAAAATCCAAACAAGTCAACACCCAGCCCTTCAAAAATAATTGTTGCAAGAAGGATGGTTCCTCTACTTCCGAATCAAAGCCTTTTCACCGAAAATCGTCTTTCACCAAATTCAACTGTAAATGTTTCTTGTAAATAAGGCATAAATTTTGCATGAATGTTTTCTTTCATTGTCTGTATATTGCCACTCTGATCCTGATCATTCGTTTCGAATTTTATTGTGGGATACACTATTAGTGGTTCCTTTTCAGTCACACTAAACGCAAGAATGTCGACAAACCTTGCAGAACTTTGATGCCTTGAACATATATTCCTTGAATCTCACAATTTTTGAATGTCATTAAAAAAAAAAAAAACACTTAGAGGATAAGATCTAATACAATATCACTTTATGCATATTTTTATACGATAAAAATTTCATCTCATTTAATGTAATGTAAATTATGTGAAAAAACTAATTGATATATGACTGTTTCTTTATTTTCATATTTCACAATTATAGTGCCTGAACCCTCAATCTAAACGGTTTCCATTGTCTTTGTTTTTATTTGATTTAATGGATTCATTTTTTATAAATAAACGCATTTCAATTAATTATTCAGCCATTACCACGTAAAATTAATGCATTTATGTTATTGAAATACTTTATATTTTTTACTTTTACATATAGCTTCGACAAACCTAACGATTCCAGCAGAGACCACTGTGATGATAGACGTGAAAAAGGTTCACATGAACAAAGACTTATACTCCAGCCCTGATGCTTTCGATCCCGACAACTTCCTGTTGGAAAATTGTGTTTCTAGGCACTATTACTCATTCATCCCGTTCTCTGCGGGTCCGAAGAGCTGTATCGGTATGTTATACTTTATATAATATTAT
>NW_027114928.1:912917-932686 GCF_000696795.3 Halyomorpha halys
TATATATATATAAATCTAAAGAATGACAATTTAGCCAATTACTTTCATGAGTATCACACTCTTTAAAAATAAAAGTTTTAATAAATCAAAATATATTTTTTAGGGAGGAAATATTCCATATTCATTCTGAAAGTTTTAATATCCTCAGTATTGAGAAAATATAGAATTCTCCCAGCAAGTCACAAAGAGAGTATGAAGCCAAAAGTCTTAAAATGGACGGATGAATTGTTGATCAGATTGGAACTCAGAAAAGAAAAAAAATTCTAGTTGCTTTTAATAGGACCCAATCTTAATAATGTTTGGATATATTAAAGAAAAAAAGTCTTCGAGTTTTTTTAAAATTAATATAATTCTAAACAATCGTCATCTTAAATTCAAAGAACCCTATCAACATAAATAAACTTTATAAATAATGTCCCTGAAGAATTGGATACATTAGATACTACTTAATGTAAAACAAATAAAAAGTGTAATCAATGAATATAATTTTATGATAAGGTGGCGTGCTGTAAAAAAATATGTTTATGTCACTTGTGTTGTTGACATTAAGATGACGAAATATCAAAGGACAGTAACCCATTTCATTCATTCACTTTTTTAAAAATAATACGCCTTTTGTCTTCATCAAGGTTGCTTTGATGTGTCGTTATTGATAATTTCCATTTATTAGGGAATATTTATTAAATTATTTTATAATAGAACTTCCTTATTAAGTGGAAATAAGAAAGACATATAGAGACGAAGGCAAAGGTAAATAAACCAAGCAATTAAAAGTTATTTGATGATTGGAGAGAAATCATTAAACGTTTACAACAAATAAATTAGTTTTACGAAAAGTATTTGAATCTTTTTTTTCGTTACTAATTGTATCGAATAATAATTTTTATATGCTTTAGTGATTATTGAAATATGGAAAAAAATGTAAATTTAATAGCCAAATTATGTTAATATATATGCCACTTTGATGTAATTGATGCCAACAATACAGTAAAATAAAAATTTGATTTTTGAAATAATTAATCCCCTATATAATATAATTATCATCAATTCCTTCCTGGGAGGAATTTATTAATTTCAAATTTGGATACAGTACTACGTCATAGCAAAATACCAAGGAAGGAGGGGTGGCGACGGAACGCGAGTAGGGGGACCAAGGACTAATCAAGCGGCCAGGACTTTTGCTGGATCAATCGGCCAGGAGTATCCGAGGCACCACGGAAGTTGAGAGATGGATGACTGGACTGCTGATCTACAGGCAGTAGCCTTCTTCCTCTTAGTGGTCCCGCTGCTATATTACATCTACTGGAGGGTAGCCAACAGGAGGGTTCTTCAGCTCGCCGCCAAGATTCCTGGGCCTCCAGGGCTTCCTCTTCTTGGAAACTTGTTGGAATTCTCGGGATCACCGACTGGTGAGTAAGGGGACAAACCGTCACTTATGTCAATATTATAATGGGTTATAAGAAGAGGCCGGATTTTTGTGCAGTAAAACAACTGAAAAACGGACAATAAAAAAACCCGAAGTCTGCAAAATAGTGCAGTAAAAACTTAAAATGTGTATGAAACACCAAGTCTTGTAATAATCAACTTTTTTGTTTAATTTATAATGTTAATAAATGTAAAACCTACCTAACCTAGTTTGAATCATATTAATTTCGCTAAATGCTTTCTACATTTATGCAAACATACATAAAAAACTGAAGTACGCTGATTAAAAACCTTAAATTTTATCCGTAATTGAAGAGCTATGAGGAAACTGTTTATATCAAAAAATTTTATATTCTTATTATGAAAACTGAAATTTAATTTTTGACTTCTTAAAGCTAAATCATTTTAAATAATGTATGTAAGGCGCTAGATACAATTCCCAATAAAATTTCACGAAGCATTTTCTTCCGCTTAGCTTTTCAATAGTGTATTTACATGCCAATATACCATTACCTAAAAAACGAACAAGTAGTATGGGCGAAAAACTTCAAAAAGTTTGATTAAAAATGAAAAAGTATGCTCATATTGATAATATCATCTGATGTTTTGTTTAATTTTTATTTAAAATAATGTACAAAAGTAATTTAATATAATAATATAAGAAAAGAAAAATTGAAATTTTCCTTAGTCACAAAAAAGTCAATTTCATTGACAAAACAATGAAGGGCTCGAGATGGACTGAAAATTTAAGTTAAAAAACAATAACACTGAACGTTCTCTATAACAAGCTTATTTTGGAGAGATTTTTTTCATATTTACCCGAAGCCACTGGTCAATACTATTACAACAATATTCTTCACTTCTACGTACTTGTAATTAATGAAAAGTTGAATTCGACTCTACATACGTAAATCAATGTACTGCTTTACCTCGTACTTGTCAATTCCAAACTCTAAACTGTTATTCCAACTACTCCGCATAAGCGAATTTTCGGATGGATAAACAGTAAATGAGTAAACGAAAAACAGAATAAAAATACGAAAACAGCAATATTGTATTTTCAGACCAAATACTAACGAACTGAAAAGAAAATAGTACATCACTTAAGTTCATAAAGTCATAAAATACTCAAAAATTAAACTTTTTAAAACAATACTAACAGCTTTATTTTTTTATTTTCCAACAGTTAAATTTAATTCTATACATCGAATAATAACCAAAACCTTCACTTGCGAAGTGAGGCGAAACAATGAATACTAGTAAATATTTTTTTGGGGCATGTTTTGGCCACCAGGATAATGGTTCTTCCTTCTATTAAGTAAAATAAAAAAAAAAATTCACTTGATAAAGTTAGCTATTGTAGATATTAGAAAGATATTCCTCATTTTAATCGAAATTAGCGCACTTTTTTTCAATTGTTATTAAATAATTTCATAAATCACGCTCGATGATAATTTGCACTTTCTTTTTTAAGGTGAATAAAATTTGCTATGGTTGGAAACGCAATTGATCTCAGTACGACCATTATTTTTTAACAGTTTTCCAAACATTGAGCATATTTACTAAAATGTTAAAATAGTTGTCTCTTGTTTCACGAAATATCGCAAAAAATATTCGTTCTACAAGTACAATCCAGCAGGACAAACTTTAATTTAATTTTTTTATTTATTTATTTAATGTAATTTACAACTGTACAAAATAATACAATAAGTAAATATGTTGTATGTTTCATATACACTTGAAAATCTTGGGAAGGAACCAACCATCGGTGGTACTTCAAACATTAATTTAAATTAGAAGGTCCCGTGGCCATCTTCTTTTCAGACGCCTCGGAGGATTATCAGGGACTGTTAAGGATGAAAGATTAAGAATTAATGGGTTAGGATGGTTAAAGAGTTTGGAATGAAAAGACGCATATCTGTTTTGGGCCAATTCTGCAACGAATGGGATGTTAAGGTCTTTGTGGATGAGTTTATTTGTAACGTAATAAGGAGCAGCAAGAATTTTACGTAGGATTTTGTATTGTAAGGATTGGATGCGGGAGGAATTTGATGGTTTGGTGGAGCCCCAGAGCTCAATTCCATATTAATTAAATTTAAACAGCTGTTCTGGATTTTCCTTTCAGGAAGTCTGGTAAGTGAATTACAATAAATTTAGCAAACTAATAAAACTTGAATATATTTTATTCTAAATTATCATAATGTTGCACAACGCTTTTGGGGGTATTATCCCATATCCCATGTACTTTAATAAACTTCATAATTAGTTAAACTTTTAATTTCACAAGGAAAATTATGTCATTATCTACATGGCTGAAAATAAATGCTTTACACTCAGCCGATTAAAGAATCTTTAGGGTTAATGGCCTTCCAAAAACTGATGGATAACCAAAAATATTGACAAGTGATATTTGCGAGAAAAAAAAAATTTCAAGTTAAAATTATTATAATTTTTTTAATTAAATTCTAATAAACAGAATGCATATAAACCGTATATTGTATTTATTACAATATAATAAAAATTAATTAATTATCCCTAGGACAATGAATGTTTAGAGCACAATTGCTTCGTGTTCTTATTTTTATATTTATCCTTTATTGGAATTCTACAATGGATAGTTACTCCACAAGAGTCTATCATGTAATTATAATATAACTAACAACACATTTACTTGCCGTCATTTATGTTAGACAGTTGTAAATTTTAATAAATAAAAATAAAATATATTCGTGATTTTAAATAGAGTTTAATAACTATAAATTGGATGTTTTTTTTTTTTTTAATTCTCTAAAATTCTACTTTTGAAAACTTATAAGAATTCAATATTACTGGTTATACAACATTTTTAAGAGAACCGTTAAGTATTAGCCTATCGGTTGAAATGAAAGCTAATAAAATCTATTTAAAATGAGTAGTATATGTTTGTTCGGGCAGGAAGAATATTTTTCACTACATTTCACAAATCAATCACAATAACTTTTGACTATTTAGAAAAAATGAAGCTCATTTTGGTCTCAAAAACAACAAATTTTATGTATTTAAAAAAATAAATTGCAATTGTATAGCGTAAGTAGGTTTGGAGTTATTAAGTATCAATTAAAAAATCCAGCTATTTCGCTCAAAATTCGAAATATCAGGTGAAATAATTTTTTTTTTTTATTAGTTACTAAATTGTAGGAAGATAGACCGAGTTGCGGTGAAAAAAACCCACACAAAGTAGGAGAAAAAATTTTAATTTTGGATTGGAACCATCTTCCACTTCGCAATGCTTCATCGGGGCTGAATCCTGATACATCGAGGATTTTATAAGTAACGTGAAAGGATTATAATGTGTGACATCTACAAAATTCGTGTCGATCAAAGTTATTGAAATAGATATAATTATTTATTATTAAATAACGTAAGAAATGCAAATTTAATAAAAACTGAAAAGTGAAACAATAACTGTACAATGAAGACATATTTACTTGGAATAGAGTATTGTTGATAAGAGCCTTATACCTTATAATTAAACGTGCTTTACAAAGATTACATCCTTAATCCCTCAGAGAAAATTAAATGTACCTTGGTTTATTTTTCAATCAGAAATACTTAACTAATATAACTAATTTCACATTTCAATTCAAGATCACTCTAATTTAATAACAGAAAACGTAAAAAAAAACGAAAAAAGGTTCATGGGAAAATCCTAGGATTTAAGGTGTAGTTAAAAGTTAGGAAGGAACAATAATTATGGTGATTCACAACTAAATCTCAGAATTGTCGCAATGCCTTAGTAAAAGAAATTACGGCTTTTAAAAATATATTAAGGATAGTAAGATGTAGAAGGTAATACTAAACTGCTTGTGAATTTCTCTCAACTACGACAGAGTATGTCGGTTACCACAAGTATAATATTCATTGTAAGCGTTAAAAATTTAGTACACATTTTCAATTTTGAATATTATTAAAAATATATAGGTTTGAGGCGCATTTAAAAATTAGGGATACTTATATACGAGCTAACGCGAAGATGAAACCAAAGGTTACGTATAACATTGAAGAATAAGTCATTGGAAAAAGTAAATTGTATGTCTTTAGCTCAGGTAATGTCCGTAAAGGCAGTCGTTGAGCACAAAACTACACTTATGAACTGAGTAAAACACATGCTTATCTCTCGAGTTTCATCATAGTATTAGATAAATTTATATAAATAAATATGTAATTTATTTATTTAACCCAGTGGTTTCCTGGGTCCCAACTCTTAGAAGTTTGCGGCCCACCTCACTCCTGACTGAAAAAAAGGGTTCTATATTTCATAATTAGCTTAATTAAAATTCTTCACCTAACACTAAAACATCGATACACAAAGAAACATCGAAACACAAAGGTATCGATAAAAAAGTTTTAACAATAATTCCTCACAAAATGATACAATAATTACTAACCCTTCCTGCGAATCATGGTTTGGGTACCACCCATTTAGCATCATGAATCTAGAAGGCTCCCCCCCCAATGCTGTACTTCAGACAGCCGCCAACCAAAAGTTGTATATATGGATTCTTGAGAGATAAAATATCTTCAAGTTATTATAGAATAACCAATTATTGATAAACTATTGAATAGTAATAGATCGTAATATAATGTGACCAACAATCAATCTTTCGAATCTTTATCTAAAAGGTGGTTGCGATAAGAAACATTTTTCAAAGTGAAAAATAAACATTAAATTAATGTTATTATTTTTATTAAGTATAAATATTGAATAACCACGCACTAAACATATATAACTTTTATTTATATTTTATTCTTCGAACTTTAAAATAAAAGTAAATTGCTGATTTATTTAAAATATGGACAATTGCACTAGCCTATTTGTACCTATTTGTACATTTTATTTAAAACTTGAGTTTGATTTTATTAATAATAATTCCTAAATTTTACCAATAATTACTCAAATATAAACGTCGGCATAAAATAAATAAATATGGTTTTGTTTATTTATGTTGTTCTTTGCTGACCGCACCCCCCGACAAACTTCTCCAATAATTACTCAAATAATTAATTAAGTGGTCCAAATGTTTTTTGGCTGGGCTGGATAGCTGGACATCCTTGAATAAACCTTGAACAAATTTTAGCGAAATAAAAATGTTGAACAAATCATTAAAAACAGATCTGGGCAAATTTAGTAATATCATATTGATGAAATGTTTATTTATTATACGATTCGGTCATAGTTATATTTATAACTATTTTTTTGCACAGCTCGGTTGAGAGGTTGTTTGGAGCACCATAGCTATGTTGTATTTTTTCCAGTATGACGTAATATCATATTTACGAGTACAATATAGTAGACGCGATGGAAATGATATTAACTTTTTTCTAGAAATATTTTTAATAAATTGCAATAAAAAATGGTCCAGCTTAAATATTCATAAAAAAAAACAAACACAAAAATGGTTTTGTAATAAGTAAATGCCAATATGAATGTTATAGTAAAAAGTGAAATAACTAACAGTTTGGTTTCTAGACTTTAGAAACAACATTAAATTGGCACTTTTGTTACAATAACTTTTCATATTAATTTTTTTATTTTGAAAAATATTATTTTTTTTCACCATATAAAACCAATCTAATACAAAAAGTGGTATAGAATAGCTTTCATATAAAACTTCTGCCAAGACTCGATATGTAATACAGGAGCCCAATGCATACAGCCCAGCCCATACATACAACATAATTAAAAACATACATCTTCAAATAATTAAAAAAATCATACTTACAGCGGGAACGCGTTTCTGATGGCCGTAAAACTCTAATTAGAAAATTAATTCAATTAAGCAATATAATTTTTTTCCTTTTTAACTCTTAAACGCTACACCCTAACCAAAAGATTGTGGTATAAATGTCATAAACCAAAAAACGACAAGTTATCCAAAAAGTGGGATGTAGTATATGATTCTAAACGTAACAAGGAGGGAATTTCAGGCGGCCAAAAAACGGTTATTTAGTTTTATATAGTTAAGAAGTACTTGTATTACTCATTACATGCGGAATTTAATGTTCTATTAATTGTTCCACTATAATATTTTCGGTTGGAACCATTAACAAAGGAGTTAGAGCCGAATAACTTGATTAAAAACTTTTTTTTTCTGTATTTCTTAATTAATCAAACTAATTAAATAAAAGCTTATTGACTGTTTTAGGGCCGCCAGAAACGAGTTTTTGTATAAGGACTAATATAATAGGACTATATCTCAGTTTTTGGAAAAATTTGAAAACAAGTTTTTCGATATATGATAGTTTACAGTTAACGACTTACTAATGAACCTAATTATTACATTATGGCATGCATTCGACGTAAATTTAATGCCGAGAACGACAAAAAAAAAAAAGAAGCCTAATCGTTAGTTAATTTAATTAATTTTGGAAAATGCGTTTCCATGTTATGTGTGATATGAACTATTTTTTTAAATATTTATTTATTGCTATTTACAACTGTACATCATAATACATTTAGTAAATCTGACCTAAGTTAAATTGGAGTGTTACAGGCGTGTAGAGAAACTACCCATTTGTAGCACTCTAATGACATTTTACATTAACTGGTCTCGTGGCCATCTTCTTTTCAGGCGCCTCGGAGGATTGTCACGAATGGAAGAGGATCCAAGATTAGAAACTAGGGGGTTTGAGTGGTTAGAGAGTTTATAATGGAAGGAGTGATATCTGGTTCGGGCTAGATCGGTTACATAGGAAACATTAAGGTCATGGAACTAATTTTTAAAATTATGTTTAATCATACGGGTTTTATAAGTCGGCATCTTGTATGGATAAGCAAGTATGGTTTCACAATTTCTTACATAACTTTATAATTAATTATATTTCAAGGTTTAAGAATGAATTTAGCTATCTATTTTTAATTTTTTTTTCAAGAACCCGAGGTACTATTATTCTGTTTTCCTCTTTACATCATAGATAGTCCTTTTCCTCCTACCGATGCTATTAAGTTATTAACGTTTTTCATATATTAATAAATTTCACAATAAGAGTTACGATTTAAATTTAAAAAAATAATGCATAAAGGAGTGAATTTTAATTTTTAAAATTAAGTTATAATTGTTATTAAATAAATAGTTCTAGTGAAGTTTAAGTGTTTTAATCATCTAAAAATATACTTACTTTTGTTCTCCTGGGAATGTTTGAGGGTACATGTCTTTTTACTAGAGAGGAAATTGGTATGAATACAGGTTGGTCGATAGTACGACTTTTATAGGTGGTCCGAGCTTTAGGCCCAGATTTGTCTTCAGTTCCACGCAACGCGATGAAGTTAAAAAGTCAAAATCTAAAACATATGAATATTATCACAAAAAAATAATATGTCAAATGTTCCACTTTATCTCAATACTACAAAAACGAAAGACAGCCCAAACCCAACCCAGCCGGAATGAATTTTCATGTGAGAAAATGCCATCATCTTTAAAACATATACAAGTATGAAGCAGAAAACATTTCCTAGAAAGAAACAGAAATAAATAAAGAAGCAGTAGATTATAAAGACACAAAAATCAATTTATCATCGATTATGAAGAAATGTTAAGGTAACATTATTCCAGCTAAACGTATAATTTTATGGCGGTTGTGAAAAACTAGGTAAGTCTAATGACGTAAAATTGAGTAAACTGGATGTAAACCGTCCTCAGGAGCTCTTTAGAGTTGTTTTAAATTAGTTAAATCTAGCTGCTTTCCATTGAGATTTTTTACTCAATGGAAAACTACCGGACTTATCCAATACAACATAACCTAAAAGACTTTCCGAAGACGTTTTACACCCACCCGTTAACTCAGATTTAGACATTTTTACTAACCTAGTTTTTGAAGACCACCAAAGAATTATATCAAATGCTTGTTTTCCAATACTTAGCGAGACCATACAATTTTTTTTTTTTCAAACCTCTTTATTTTTTATATGGTTACAGAATACATAATAATAATGCAATACATTATATATATACAATTTACATTATATCTTAGTTTGCCGTATGGCATTATAAGATGAGCAAACATGGTTCGCTGAAGGCGGTTATACATTGGTGGCATGATAGCTGGGGGCTTACAAGAAATGGGGAGGGGGCATTGCGGCTGGTGATGGTGGTGGTGTGATAACTTCAAGCTGCAAAGCCAGAAGTCCTTCCCTCGGCGAGGACGTCTACCAAGGGGACTGTGCTTTGCCACCTCCCAGGTCTTGTTGGAGGGGTGATTTCTCTGAATAGCGGCACAGGCCTTCAGCCCAGAAAGAATTTGATGTGACTTCGGCCTATATACTCCTGCACAGAGGGTAACTGGAGTTCCTGGTGAATTGTGGTGTTTCTGGCCCTCTGTAGAGTTGTTCCACGGACGATTCGCCGGAGGACGGAATTTTGATAGCTCTGCAGCTTTTCAAGCGTGGGTTGGTAGAGGTGACGCAGCAGAGGTGCACCATAGAGAAGAGTCGGGTATATTATCGCCTTGTAGATCTGCAGCTTCAGCCTTAGTGATAGTTGCGTGGATTTCAGGAGATGGTAGAGCCTGTAGCTCTTCTGGCGGGCCAGCTTAAGTCTCTCCCGAACGTGACTGGCCAAGGTGAGGTGCCTATCCAGACGCCCAGGTAGAGAATGGAGGTGGAGATTGGTCGACTTCATCCACTTTGAAGGTGTAGGCAGTGGCTTCTTTCCTTTTTGGAACGACATCACGATGGCGTCCGTTTGCCGGGGTTCACCCTAATCCCAATACTTTTAAGCGCATTAGTGATGATGGCTGCAGGTTCTTGAGCTTGGGTTAGGGCTGTCTTGGCATTAATGCTGGAAGCGTAGATGCCGATGTCGTCCGCATAGGCTGCTACCACTGCCTTTGGGTGTTCAATGGCTACTTATAGTAGTGCCGTAAAGACGACAAATAGTACTAGTGAAAAACTCCCACTATTCCTCAGGCCTTTTCTCAATTTCTCAGATCTTTTTAACCAAAAAGTTTATGTTAGAAACTCCATGCACCACATGCAGGCAACTAAGAAATAGGTTAAATATATTTGGTTGACTTTTTACAGCTTTAAAATTTGGATTGGTAAAAATATAAAAATAAACATTTAAAGTCTTATTTTATAGCAATTCTATTTCTTTATATTTTTCGCTTTCTTACTACAAAACATTGGTAGCTTTGTATTCTGGCAGCAAATAAAAAATATTTATTTTTTGAAGAAGACAGTTGACCGTATGAAGTAGATTGGCAGATAGTCCGGGTGGCGGTCAATAGTCATCAAAATAGTATAAAAGAACTATTTATTGTTAACCAATGTTTCGCCTAACTTTGCGCAACTGTTAACGCAGTTGTTATCTTTGTTTCAATCTAACAGACCTGACGAAGCCCTGTAAAGTAGAGCGAAACGTTAGTTAACAATAAACAGTTTATCTTCAATTATTTTAATACCTTTATTGAACACCACCCGGACTATCTTCCTTCATAAAATATTTATGTCCACAGAATTGAAAATTTATACAAACATTATATGTTTTCGATATTATATGTGTCCATCAGTTTATAGTAAAATTTATAGTCAAATATCGATATAATCGATCAAATCGTTGATCTGATTTTGATAAATTTTTCAGGGATATGCTGATTTGTATCCAGTTGATCTCATGTCGACTTCCTCAAATTTGATAACTACTTTCGCTTATGCATAAGTATCGTATATTCCTCGGCACATGTATATTTCGAAAACAGTTTGCGCTATTTGGCCAAAATTTGGAGGAAACTTTGAATTAGTATAAAATCGTTGCTGTATCAATGAAAGCAAATTTAGTCGATTACTATCGCTTAAGCATGTGAAATACTCGTGTGTGTGATAATAAAATGATTAATAATGTGAAAATAAAGTTAGGAATAGTAAGTAAGCGACACTAACCCATTCACTAAGTATTATTCTCGTACTTTAATGTTCTTTTTTTTTAAATTACTTAAAACTTATATCATCGACTCATTAAATAATTTCATATGATGGAGTAATGTACACTTAATTCATAAGGAAAACAGTGAATGATTTGTAAGGAAGAAACAATTACAAGACTTTTTAGGTCTACCTTTTACCTTGATTATAATTTCTAAGTTTTTTGAGGAAAAGAAGCCCTTTATAGAAATTTCAATAAAAACAAACAATTGAAATTCACATTCTCATGGAGAGAATGGATTTCATGCATATTTTCCTATATCGACTTGCAACCTTTATTATTTGCATATACTTTAATCAAATTCAAACGTTTTGGTACTGTTCTAATGGAGTTTTCTCTTTTTCCGATGCTGAAGATAAATTATGTCTTTGACAGATTTTAAGGGAATAAAAAGTCACACAAAAATATTTATTTAAACGATCATTAATCAATTATATTATATATTTCAAATTCATTGATCTAGTAGAGTTTAATTTGTGTCAGTCTTCGTCATTTTGATACAATTTTTTAAAAATGTTTGTGCAACAAAATATCATGAATGTACCAAAAAAAAAAAAATTCACGATGGGTGAAAACGTAGTTCATTTTCGGTTTCAAGATACTAAAACCAAAAAGACTAGTCAAAGTTATCGTTTCAAATCTTCAATTGAAGATCTGTGTAATTATTTACAACTAACACGAGTAAACTCTATATGATAATAGTATTGAAAAGGGCCAGTAAGTATTAGGTTTGTAAAAAGTACTAATTTCTGAACAAAAATACTACAAAATATGCTATATTAGATATATATATTTTAGAAACAATTTTAATAGAATGGCAATCCTTACCGACCGGACTCACCCCACTAAGATCCCTAGGGAGCGACGGTCCTATATCACTTTTGAAATATTTGCTTAACACGGGAAGAGGAGACTCTAAAATAGTTTGATCGAGCAGTATTTAAAAAGCTCCTGATATTGGAATACGGCGTGAAACCCTCCACTCCTGTCCTCCACGGTAGCCTTACTTATCTCTAATTTATTACAGAAACTTATAGCCAGTAGGCTGGTCGTTGTACGGTATGTCGCAATCTCACAAGAGGAGATTAGACAAAAAAAAGGCAATCCTTCCCGATCGGACCCGCTAAGACCCCCGGTCATATATTACTTTTGAAATAGTTGCTTTAAAAAGGGGAAGATGAGACTATCTATATTTTATTATATATAACAAATTTTGATTTCTTAATAATAATCATGATTCATGACAACGAAATTTTCTATAAAAACTAAATAAGTTTAATTCAATTCTTTTTACTTTCACTTACATAAACATGGAATATTTAGTAAGGGAAAATATTGCAATTGTGCGAAATTTCGAATTCAAGTTTTCGACGGATATGCATGTTTTGAGCCCCCATCTGTTCAAAAAATCTAGTCTCGTAAAGTGGTCTGTGTGTCTGTGAAGCAGCCTTACTCAAAAACGAAAAATCGTACGACACTGAAATTACATATTTAAGGCGGGTTATGCCTAGAATGTGACAGCAATTATTTTGATAAATGGACTGAACGGATATTTGTTCAAGATCACGCTCAATCGCCAGAGGTTGGGTGGGCCCCAGTAGGACTCCTACACTTACAGCGTTGACTCACGGCCATAGACAATTATCTGCTATAGCCAGATCGAACCCTAGTTCCAGGAGTTAGTAATACAGCGCCTTACCTGCTGAGCTACCCCGTTCTTAAACTCTATAACACGTCTTGATATTGTAAAGTATAAGTTTGAAGTATATTAAAATATGTTTCATTTTGTTTGTTTTTAATTAATTATCGATTTTAGATATACTAGTATAATAGTGATACTTTAGAACTGCATCACTTTTTCTTATCTCAAATATCTTAAGAAAGTTAGTTCTGAATTCATCCAATGAACAGATAATGGGAGGATTAATGATTTAGAGACACCTAGCTGCATTTGAAAACAAGGCACTTTCTACGAGAGACTGTACTCATGCTTATCGTGTATGAACTTGACACGAATCGTGAATATGCTTCATTGCATTCGCATTATCAATAACACCCTGCTTGATAATATCCTTACTAGTTAAACAAAAAGGACTTGATTATCTTTTCAAGAAAGGTAAATATGATATATCAGATCAGTATGATACATATTTCATATTAAATATTTCTCACAAATTGATTATATTTTATTTATTTGTTTCTAAAAATAAGCATTAGTATTTATTTAAACTCCAAGGAAAGATTGCTTTCTCGGAAAAAGTAGTATCATATTCATAAACAATTTCAAAAATAATACTTTCGATTAAAAAAATAATTTTTCTACAATGTTTAGATAATACCTTCAATACCTATAAGGTCCCAAGTAAATACTTTTTTATTTGCTTTTGGTTTTGCAACATTGTCAAGTCTAAATACACAAATATGCGAATTTTACGTAAAAAATATATGTTTTATTTGGATATATCTAAAGGTGACAAAAGGGTATTTAAAGGTTTCTGGAAAGTGTTCTATATAGGCTATTTGATAATGATGATCTCTCTGATTTTTATCATAAAATCTCTATTTAGTCTCAAACTACCCGTTAAAATTTAATTTTCTTTTCACGTCATTCCGACATAAACATACGCCAGGCTTATCTACTCAGCGCGAGTGTTATTTCAAATTATTTCGTTTTTTCAGTTTTCTTTGTTACTTAAGCAATTATCTATTATGATATATACTGGTTATCGTTTTTTTGTCCTTACGAAATTTGTTTATTCAAGTGTCAAAAGATGTCAAAACTAGAAACATTTGGTTAAAGCTAGTAAGGGATCCAAAATTATTATCGAATCTAAATACTAGATTTTTTTTTTTTGTGAAGCTCATTTCGATGTAAGTATAATGTAAAATACAAATTGTCAATCATTAGAGGTTATATACTTTCCGAAAAACTACTTAAGGTGGCCAAAACATAATGATTTAGCCTTCTAGTTCAAAATCGATACACAATAATACGTTCAGTTAATAAAATAACAATTAAACTAGACTACATAATAATGAAACATGCAGCTCCGTGTTATTGTTTTAAACACGACCTTTAATAAGAACAGTATATGTTTAATTTTTTTGTTTTTTTGTTTTTCTATCATTCATTTTTCTTTATTTGCACCTGTAAATGTACTCTAGAACTAGCAAATGAGATGTTCTATTCAGTTATTTTATGCGGAAGGTCCCGCATCCAACTCCTCTTCTGCCTACGTCGAGTTACGTCAGGAATGCCATGTGTTGCCATGAATGTCATCTATCGTATAAATTCATTGAAATGTCCTTGTAGCGTGTTGTGAAACCGTTTGTAAGTCATATGAATGTGGTCCGTTACAGCGTAGGTAGGTGTGAGTGGTCTCGTTTGAAACGTAGAGTGCTGAGTTCGTTGCCGGTATTAAAAATTGTATTCAAAAGTTTGTATTTTCTGAATCTGTGTCTTTTTAGTAGGTCCATAAATTTGACATGCGTAAGTCCATATGGATTTTAGTAAGTAATTGTATACGTTAAGTTACTGTCTGAGCGATAATTTAGAACGTCTGTGTAGTATAGAATATAATTGTCTCATTCGGAAATTTAACATTTTACGTTTTGTCTTTACGTGTGGGCCTCATGTCAACCTTCTGCCAAAGGTAAGTCCTAAATAAGTTACAATGTTTGTGGTATAGAGTGATTGTCAATGTAAACTGAAGGACATGTTTTGTACCGTAGAGTAAATGTGACATGTTGTGACTTGTAGTGATTAATTTTAATTTTCCATCGTGTGCACCATGTCTGTATATTGTTTAGACTATGTTGTAGTGTTAGTGTGGCCTGAAAAAAGTGTTACTCAGACGTTTTAATATTTCTAAACTCTGCAGAACGGACATCCGGTTGCTGGAAAAAAAGGTTTCTCTAACATTAAAGTATCAATTCTAGGCAAATTTACACTTTCTGCTTTCATGGAACCATATTCCATATTCGTTTTTGAAAAAAATAATAAAAATTCTTTTAAAAGAAAAATAGGTAATAAATTAAAAAGTGTGAACCGCTAAATGAGTGTTGTTTGCTTAAATCTAAATGACGTTACATATGAAAACTGCTACTAGTGTTTTCCTCCAGTTGGTACACAGATTAAAAAGCTTTGTTTTTGAAACTAAAAACAAAAATTAATCCTGTATCTATATTAATCAAAATATGTATCATTGGGTTTCTGAATTAACTGACAATAATATTAACATAATTTCAATTTTTTTTCTATGTCGTAAAATACCCTATTAAGTACTTCAATAATTGCAACGTAACAATTTACAATACTTTTTTCTAAAAATTACAAAAAAAAAACATGAATTTAGTGAAAACCTCAGAATACTTTCAATAAAATGATTATACGATAAGGTTCTGGCAACAGACCAATCTATTTTACGATTGAAAAATAGTTCAGAAGAAGCTGTCGAGATACACAGAAGTAGGTAAAGACATCCACTTTGTTTACTCTCTGAAAGTTGTGTCACTTGAAGATGACTATAGGCGCTGTTAACTGTAGTAAGATACTTTAGGAATTTGCAATCAAGTAGAATTACCCATATACTCTAATTATTACTATCTTTGAGCAAATAAGTAACTATTTATCTTATTTCATTTCTAGAGATATTTGAATCACTGGTAAAAAGGAGCTATCAATATGAAGACGTGATAAAAATATGGTTTGGCCCAAGGTTATTGGTCTTCCTTACCAATCCACAAGACATAGAGGTGAGTCATTAAAAAAATAAATTATAGAATAACTTCTACTAAAAATATTCAGCTATTTGGCATAATTTTACTTTTGAATCACACACCTGACATCCCAGCTAGTCCTAACACTATTCTCACCACGTATGCTGATGACACATGTGTGCTCGCAGTTAATAATAACCCTTTGATTGCATCCAAAACTCTCCAATCCCATATCACAGCCCTCGAAGAATGGTATCGTAATTGGAGGATTAAAATAAATCCCAACAAATTTTAATCCTTTAATAATGTGGCTCTTACCCCTGTCGAAAAGATCCGCTACCTTGGACTACATCTGAACAAACGACTAACATGGAATCCTCACACAAGACTGAAAAGACAGGAAACTGCAGGTAGATTTCGACTATTACAGTAATTACTAGACAAACGGTCTAAACTTCCAATGCATTACAAAAGACTGATCTACATGGCCAATCTGAACATACGGAGTGGAGCTTTGGGCTCAACTAAACCTTCGAATTCCTCACGTATCCAATCCAAAACCCTTCGTTAAATCTTCAGTGCCCCTAACTTCGTCACAAATAAAATAATACATAAAGGCCTCAATGTTCCATATGTAAGCCCGAACCAGGTATCAATCCTTCCATTATAAACTTCCTAACCTGCTAATGTAAAAACGCTAGTAGAGTGCTACCAATGGGTAGTTTCTCTACACGCCTGTATCACTCCATTATAAATTTACTAAATGTATTATTATGTATAGTTGTAAATTTCAATAGATATATAAAAAAAAAAACTTGTAAGGCACTGCAACCATTGTCAGAGAGGTAATGTATCTTATGACTTCCAGATCTATTTGATATGAAAATGGCTTTAATTTTACAAAGGGCTCACTTAATTATTTTACTGGATTTTTAATCAGGATAATATCGCCTGCATACACTGAATCGTTTAATAAAATAAAATATCGAAAACCTGGATCTTGGACTTTCTAAAGGTCTTTACCAAGGCAAGATGGCTTTTTTCTTTTTTTTTTTTTTCCCCCATACCTGAAGGATAATAAATTGTAAAAACGTAAGACCTTATTAATTCATGGTCTCCATGCTCGAAAAGCTCGGATTTACATCCTATCATATCATATCCTGAGGGTCGATTGTCTCGTTATGATTTCATGTTCGTCGGGCAGTTAAATGTCATCTGTATTTTCCAAGATCATATCTCCGTTTTCATTTCCTCGCTGTCCAATTTTAGTAGTCAATTAAAATGCTCCAGTATTTCCACACTCCTTCCCTGAGTGTAACAGTGTTCTTCCAATTAACTATTTTTTGTGAATGGCCCTTCCCTTATAGCCAAACTTCCGAACGAATCCCACTTTCTCAAAATATTACAAAAAAATAAAATAAAAAATGTGCGGTTTATTCCAGAATTTTCACTTTTCAGTGTGTTTTCTTCTTTTCCTAGATATTTAATCACTTTAAGAATAATTGTGCCAACATTTTTATTTTTTTTTAGCTCGATAAGGGTGCCACAAAATGTTTTAGCCAAACAAGGGTGCCGTGAAATATTTTTATTCTTAAAAGAGTGCCGTGGTGCTGCTTATAGAGTATTTCCATAGGTTCACCACAATTTGTTCAAATTATATGAAGGTCTAGAAGAGCTCAAGAATTTTGAAAATAATTTCTTAGTGTTCTAAAACTTTATAATAAAATATCTATAAACTTATTTTATACAAATTTTGTCATTTTCAAAACTAGATGTGTTTTTTATTTTACATTCATTTGTAATTTGTACTCTAAAGAAATTAATATAATTTTCCTTTACTATCCAGATTTTGCTGTCTAGTACTGAACATATCGAAAAGTCTATTGAATATGAGTTTATGAAACCTTGGCTTGGAGACGGACTTCTCATCAGCTCAGGTAAATCTTAGTAATAAGATAAAGATGTAACTGTCCCACTTACGAGCACACATACCTTTGTCAAGACTTCACATAGGTTGAATACATGAACTATGAAAACACTTTTTATATTTTAATGCATTTGCTAGCCAATGAAAGGTAGAGGATTTATTAAATAAAATGAGAACGAAAATAAGTGAAAAAATACAAAACGTATTTATTTAACAAGAAATGAGACAGAAAAAAAAAATTAGCGGTTACTATTTTTATAGTCATTTTGTGCTTTAGAGGGTTGAAAATTAAAAAATATGGATTATTTCTATCAGCTTAGCAAGTAATACCTGTACTATATGGCTCAGGATTAATTATTTTGGTACTGTTTTCTCCAAAATTTATTGTCTTTTTGAACCGTGTCAGATGTCAATGGAAGGGGAAGGGCAGGATGCATTTTTCCGTTTCATAAGGACTAGATACAGTTTTGCAGTTTACGGATACATTATATGTGTGCACAATAGTATAGTAGACAAATATAAAAATATAATAATTCATTTAAATTTGATATTCGTGTTTTAATCATTTATTAGATGTTTAATTGTTATATAATCAAGCATTAAATAATTCTATCGACAACAGTTAACAGACTGACGAAACGGAAATCTGCCCTCGCACATTCCAGTTAAAACAGACCTTTTATGTTATTTATTCCTTATTCGTCACTTTTCATTACCTTCTACAACTTTCTATGTTAAATTTTATATTTTCTAAGATCTTTTGCTTTTCAGCGCTATATGATTTTATTACTTCTTCAGAAATGAGTTTTCAAACAAAAATAGATATTTTTACTCTTTTTTCTTAAGTTAATCATCAAATCCTTTGATAGTTCATATTTCATGATCCATAGTTCATATTTATCTATTTTTTAATACAAGTAAAAATGTGAGATGGTTAGTTTTTCAAATAAAAAAAAATAAAGGTACTTTAGAGGAAGATTTTTTTTTTAAATTGGCATTTAACCCCTTTCACACTATTTCAATGAGGATACAAACTATCTGATATTAAAGACAACCTAATTTTATATCGATATAATGGACCTAATAAAAATTATTTTAGCCGATTTTGAGAAAATCGAAAAAAATTTGAAAAATTGATTCTATAAGGGGATACCTTTATCATTGCCAACTGATTCCAGTATATTTCATAAATAATGCTAGTTTAGAACATAATTTTATGCAAAAGAATTTTTGAATATTCAAAGCAAAAAAAAAAAGGTAAATTAGATTTAGTTCCACTCAAAGTAGTAAAGAGAATAATTTGAACCATAACAACCCATGAAAAGGGTTTAGTACTTTGAAAGGAAGTACTGTTTTTAAACAATGGTTAACAAGAAAGTTGATTTTTTCATGATCATGTTCAACCGCTAGATTTCTTCTCTATTCAGGGTCTCCTTTGTAGGGCCGGGTTAGCCACAGAAGAGCTCTAGGACCCACATGGTTGACTCATGACTACAGTTCTAGGAGTTAATCACTAAGTCAGTTAATCACAGCGCGTTAGTCACTAAGCTACTTCGCTTCCAAAGTAATGTTAATAGACATAAAAAAAATCAAAATTTTGTTCAGTTGTTAATATAAAAAGTAAATTGTGAATTTTAAATTAACAAGATAAGTTTTGATGATGTTTTCACAAATTATTTATTTTATATAGAAATTTTAGAAAAATGCTGATTAACGAAGGACATAAAAAATGTATATAT
>NW_027114928.1:932736-1072400 GCF_000696795.3 Halyomorpha halys
AACAACGTTTACAAATACGTAAGTAAGGAGAACATGTATTTCGAAGACCATGGTGATTGAGGTCGAAAAGTTACTAAATTATAGTAGAATAAACATAAAAATAAAAATGTAAGAAGTTTTTATTAAACAATGTAATTTATTTCTATGTCTTCTTAATAAACTAAAATTAAAATTATAAAAATAGTTAATAGTGCAGGTTATCTCAATTGTTTTATCATACTGATAGTTAAAATTAGCTAACTTAGATATTACTACTACTATCTTTTATTTATTTATCCCTTCCGATTCAACAAAAAATGTTACTTGATTAAAAAATTACAAAAGTATAATTTCTAGCTTTTATAAATGAAATTGAAGCTCATGGAAACTTTTGTGTTACTTAGATATATGTATATATTTGCATGTATATAATCCATGCAACATTTGGGCAATTCCATTTATTTTGGGTCAATTGAGTTAAATTTTGCCTGTAAAGTTTTTTCTAGGCAGAAAAATTAAAAGTCTCAAAATAATTTTCGTATTTTAAAGGTTTTAAATGTCCATTTTGAAGGAAATTTGTTTTACAGCTTTTAAGGTTTGGGCTCTTTTAAAGCCTTTCGAAATTGAGCTAAAAGGTTGAAAAATTGTAGATAATTTGCTGAGTTGGTGTTAGAGAAGCGCCTTTGCGGGTTTCAACTAAAGCATTAAGAAAACATAATTGTTTCATTTTTTATCATTAAAAAAAAAGGAGAGGAAAATGAAATATTTGACCTTAGTAATGGAACTGTTCAACTACATTACATCCTGACTTATATTCTTCATCTCTTTCTACCGCAATACTCTACTTTCATACTTCTTACTACCCGAACTGAAAATTTTATTTATTTGATCCTTGTCAGAATCCCTTAAAAGTCAGGGAACCTGTTATCATCATCAAAGGAAACTATTTTATTTAATGATTTCAACAAAATTGGTTATCACAATGCGAAAAATAAGTTGTAAATTGCTCAAAGTAGTATAAATTTAGGTGACTTTTTTCAAATATTGATTACTATTATGTAATTAATAAAAGGATAAATAAATGAAACTGTGATATTTCAAGGACAAAAATGGTTCTCTCATCGCAAGGTGATAGCTCAAACTTTTCATTTGAACGTGCTTCGCTCTTTTTTGGGAAAGTTCAACGAAAATGCAAAGAAACTGGTAAAAAACCTGGCTGAACAAGAAGGGAATGAATTTGACTGCAGAAGATACATGTGTAAATACACCGCCGAAACGCTTATAGGTATTTTTTTATGTATTCATAACCAAAATAATATAATCAATTTAATCCTATAATATTCATTATTTAATTACAATTGTATATTATACTTCCATAATAACTGATCCTATAGCAGTATTTGTACATAATAATAATTATTACTTATATTAAGAATGTTCAATGTAAAATATTATTGCCACTTATGACTGATAGCATCAAGCTAACAAATTAATGAACTGATTGCAGACACTGTAATGGGAGCTGATAAAGACAAACTCGGATTTGAGAGTCCTGTGTACTCCAGAGCTACGACAAAGTAACTCAATCTTTTCCAACAATATAAAAAAAATTAATTATCTAGAGGAGAAATTAAAATTTTATTTTCTGTTAATTTCCTGTTATGGTTTCAGGAATATATTTAAAATTATACAGTATTAGTAATATTTTAATCCCAGTACCACATTACAATGAATAATATTCGCTAAACTTAAATATGAATATTAAATGTAATTGGACTTCTTGGTGTTTCATAATATCTATTTAAAAATATAATTGATCAAAACTATTTAGAATTATTAAGATGATAATTTATTTTTTTAAATGTATATATGTTCCTATAATTGCAGACTTTGCGAACTCGTCCACCTTCGCCATACGAAACTTCACTTCAGATCAGACATTTTATTCAACAGTACCATGCATGGATTCAACCACAAAAAATTTATAGATACAGTTCACGACTTCTCGGCCAAAGTAAGTATTCAATCGAAAGATAAGTTATTCTTAGCACTATAGTTTGATCTAAAGAACAAAATGATTGTTTATAACAAAGAAAATTAATTTGAAAAGTAAAAAAATTAATAGACACAATAAAAGATTTAGTGGCAAAGAAAAATATTGCTTCTTCGTTGTTAGGAGTTGCTAAATTAATTTCTGTTTGCTATTATTTGAAAGTTAGTCAAAGAATTATATTAAGCTGTAGTTAAGGTTTTTCTGATTGTTACCTATTGCCTGAGCAAGATACCGGGCAACTTCAAATTTGGCCATTTCTCTTGTGGGCTTGGAACAATCTTCAATGATTAGTCGGCGATAATGCTGACAGTTCGGCGATTTTGGTGCTTTGGTGTGGATTTTTTTGCCATTCGATAGCCGTGGGTTAGGCGGTAGTGTCCGAGTTGGAGCCTTCATTTAATCTGAAGAGACGTAGTAGAAGATAGCACAGGTAATGGAGCACTAACAACCCTCAAAATAATAAATAATAGGTCTGTAGATGAAACTTTGTAAACAAATTTCGCTTATTTTGTTTGATTGTACAAACAAAAAAGTCCATAATAATTCCTATTGTGAAATGATGTTTTATGGGAGGGGGGGGGGAAGAGAGGGAACAAATGTGTTATAATTACAAACAAAAATATGTCAATTTTATTCTTAACTTAAAACAAATTTGATCCTTTTTTTCTCTCGACTTTATTCTTTACAACTTTTCCAACGTTTCGACCCTCAGGCCATTCTCAAGGATACCTTCATATTGATGTCATTTCCTCTTTCAAATCTTAAAAATGCAGGCTAATTGCTTTTGTCCCATATAACCTTTTCTAAATAATTTTTTCCTTGGTTTAAACCTTTTATAAAACACTTTTCTCCCTTCCTTCATTCACATTTGCAACTTAAAACAGAACCTACCTTCAACCTCTTTAGAATAAATCAAGGAATCAAATTAAGTCAAGGAAAAAATTATTTAGAAAAGGTTATATGGGACAAAAGCAATTAGCTTGCATTTTTAAGATTTGAAAAAGGAAATGTCATCAATATGAAGGTATCTTTGAGAATGGTCTGAGGGTCGAAACGTTGGAAAAGTTGTAAAGAATAAAGTTGAGAGAAAAAAAGGATCAAATTTGTTTTAAATTAAGAATAAACTAAACCACTCTCAAACAAGAATAAATAAAATAATTAATCTAATGTCAATTTTAGTTTATAATAAAGTATTATTTTTTAAATTTTATTGTTTTGTTCTATTTTCGTCGTGAAGCCGTGAGGTGGAAATAATTCGAATTGAGCATCGCAAACAAAACTATACCACTTTATAGCATCTCTAGAGGCGTCCTTGGTGACCGGAAAATAAAATTTATTGTGCGCATTTTTAAAAACAATTGTCTACCTTATTTTTACATGCAATGTTATCTTCGAAACATTCTTAGCTTTCCAGTTATTACCAAAAAATAAAACAAAGGAAAGATGATATATATAAAATTTAATTTATATACTAATGGGATTTTAGCGTGGTTATTTTGTTTACTTTTTTTAAGGTGAGATAAAACACTGAAGAAACATGAGTCACTATTACCAAAATTACCATTTAATTAAGTAAGAAGACTCAGCTTGAAATATGACGACACCTTGAAGTTAGACGACCTATTCTTAACTCTATGTTGATTAAGATGCGTCACTCGTTCGCATGAGACGGGACAAATGAAAGAAGAGGGTGTTACAATGATCAGTGTGATGCAGTATTGCAATGAAAGTAGACTGGGTTTAGTGCCAGAGGAGAAAAGAGTGGTAGATTACAAATGTGTATTGAACAGAGTTACATAATGGAGTTACCATATCAATACGTTAGTTACAACATCCCGCCTTGTGTTTCTTCCTTTATGACCACAAACAAAAACGTGAAACTACTAATTGATCGAACGAATACAAATTAAAATAATAGAAAGTCAACAGACAAGAGAATAAGTCAAAGCATAAAAATTACGATAGTTTTCAACCTCACTAACCTTTTTTGGAACATCTGTATCCCTTCCAATATTTGGTGAATAGCCTCAAAGAAGTCCTGGAAAAAAAAAATAAATAAAATTACCGATAAAAAAAAATTATAAATGCGTGTCTTAACTTAATGAACGATTAAAATTAACGTAAAGGAAATAATATAAGTAAATAAACTGTTATAAATTTGGTTTATATAATGTAATAATATAGACGTCCATCGATATCGACAAATACGACTCTCCTCCCATGTTTCTGTAATTTTCAAAATTTCCGCAGTTTTCTAATTTTCTTATTGATCTAACTCTAAAATACTTGTGCTTAATATTGGCCAGTCCTTTCATGAAAAAGTAAGATGGACACTCATGTTTAGACAATTTCCAAAATTTATTATTTCCAAATATTTGTCCTTAAATTACCGACCATTTTGTTCATTCCAACAGTCTACCGCTTATAATAAAAAATTGTTTTTTATAATTTTGAACAGAGAGAAAAAAAAAAAGAAATAAGACAAAACAAACTTCAAGAATCACCCCAAATTGGAATTCTGTGCGGGAAAAACTAAATCAAAAAAGCGATGTGGTAGGACAAAATTCATATAGTGCAGGAAATTGTTTTAATCGATGTATTCTGCCTCTAATAAGAAGAAACTAGATTTTAAGCGGTACTCTCAAAATTCATGGAAATGTTTTACTTAATTAAAAATAACTCAAAAACTAGACATTTTATAAAAAAATGAATATTTTTATAAATTACAGAGCTTTAAATTCTACGTTGTGGCTACCATAACCTTATAATTCAATCAAGAAGTGTTTTAAAAACGATGGTCAAGCAAGTTCTTGAATTTTCATTTTATGAAATTTGCTCTTCAATTATGATTGATTATTATTAATGATTAATATTATTAATTATGATTATGATCAATCTTATCACAAAATCTGTAGAATAATAGTTGTAGATAATTTAACTAGCTTTCTAATTATTTCTTTCTTTTTTTTAATTTGTTCAGATTAACTTTTCAAAATGAAATCTTTCTTAAACTTTTTGTATGAGAGCTGAGAAAAAATACATAATTTTTTTTCCACACTTTAAGTGTTTCCTTGTTTTACTTTGGGGTCAAGCCTAAATCGTAAATTCAACGTGATCCTAAGGAAAAAAAGAAACGGCATTCAGACAGTAAGAAAAAAACAATTGAATTGCGTGATATACTGTAAAAGTTGGAGGAGAGGTAAAACCTAAGATTGAAGGCTTTACAATGACCATTGGTAAAACTCTGGTCAAATAAATATTTTTTCATAGATTTTTTTTCCAACCTAGCATAGTAATCTAGAATATTTTCCACAATGTTTAATTTTATTTTCTATTTATTTATTTTTACTTCATTAATATCATCCAAATATGCAATTATGATATGATCCAAATATGCAATTATTGTCAAATATTCAAAATAAAATTTCATTAATACACCTGAGAAAACCATTATACTTAAAGATAATTGATCAGGTGTTTATAAAATGGAATTGGGTGTAAATCTCTGCTTATTACTTATATAAGTTACTGTTACAAGCGGATTTTTGGATGTCACTCAAGTATTTAACTGAGCCGATTAGACAAATTTACAGGTTTTCTACTTCTAACTTACTGCCATATCCTTTAAAATAGGTTCCTTTCTACCTACTAACACTCAATATTTGTACATTAATAAAAAGGAAATTAATATTTAATGAAGTATATTGTAAAGTATATATATATATATATATATATATATATATATATAAAAATACACTTTTGTTTATCTTGACAAAAAAAATTGCAATCCACACAGAATCCTCACAAGACATATAAAGATCATTCACATAAAAAACATCTATAATACAAAAATTGTTTATTTCCAAGAAAGAAAACCATTTAAATTCAGAAGAAGGTTTTGGTATGAACTGACCTTCCTTAAACATGTCATAACAATTACTTCCACATTCACATGTCACACCTTGAGCTAAAAGAGTGAATTTATATGAAATTAAAGAATCAGTATCCCCAATAACTTAAAGACCACCTCAGATGAATTATATTTGCACTAGCTTTCAGTATGAATAAATATATGGCATATTTACACTTATAAGCAATCCACAAAATCTAATATTCATTAATTTGTTAAGAAAATTATGCAATAGATTTAATGAGAATTAACACTTTGACCGCAAGGGCTCTCCTGGAAAATCACTTAAAATATGATTTTTTAAAAATATTTTCTTTTCTTTTAGTTTAAATCAGCAATGTACAAAATGTAATATTCAGCCAAATAAAGTTTAACTACTTGCTATTTAACCATGGCGACACATTGTTGTCATCTGTGTATGCCACTAAATCTATGTATATAATTAACTGATACATAAGTATTTTTATAAGCAAAAGACAAAAAAAAGATGACTGAAAGAAACCATGCAAAAAAGTTAAAATAAATGCTAAGGAGCCAAATATAGTATTCATAGAAACATTTAAATATGTTTAAAATAGTTCATATACACAGAAATGCATTAGTAATGGATAGTCTAGCTTTTAATAATAATCTAATGACAAGAAATACAAATATCAATAATTCATAAACAGAATCAAAGAAGAACAGTGCTGTTATTATAAAGACATATGTTATTAAAACTCATGGATAACATTAAAATCTCTATTATAGAGAATTTAATGTTCTGTGTAAGTTTTAATAGACACTTTATGTACTTAATAAAACACAACTGAATATAAACGATATACATTTAAAATTTTAGAAAAAGCCAGACCCAAAACATATAACAATAAAACATTCAACACATTTCTTCTAAAATTTAAAACAGAGCAATGAGTCCCTTAAATGGCAATTAATAACTCATCATCTTCACTGGCACTACAAATCAGGTCAGGCCTTTGCCACATCAAAATATTGACCGCATTATCTCTATCTTCAGTGAGGGTCTGCAAAGCTCTTGTTTCCAGAACTATTTGCACATCAGCTTCAACTTCTTCTTCTGTCCATTTCATTCACATCCAGGACACCCTGTTTCATGGTGTTTTTCAATTTAAGTCACTTTTTAAAAATTGCTCGATTAAACTATCTAGAGTCTCCTCTTTCCATTTAAAGCAAATATTTGAAAAGTGATATAGGATCGCCACTCCCTGGGGATCTTAGTTAGGCGGGTCCAGTTGGGAAGGATTGTCTTTTTTTTGTGTTATGATCTCCTCTTGTATAATTTTAGCAACTTTAAAAACAATTGTCAGCTTTTACTAATAACAAGTAGAGGAGTACTTAAAAGTAAAATAAGACCTTGAGACTAAAAAATTGGTTAAATTGAAAAAGTTTCGAGCATAATTGAAAAGTGGCTGCAATTGGAAATCAGCGTGAAAACCATCACTCTCACACTAAGTGGCAACCTTAACTATTTTATCTGTTTCGGATGCCCTCTCTTTTTCATTCCTTATACCCAAACAATTATTTCTTAATCCATCTTGCAACATGCCCAGTCCACTGTCGTCTTATATATAGTGCCATATCCAGTTCCTGGTTAATTTTATACAACTCTGCTTCGTGCCTGAGCAGGAGACTGGAACTGGTCACCATTCTTTACAGATTTTTCTCTCAAATATTAACTATCAGTATTGACATGTGATAAGAACCTATTCTGTGACATATAAGTTAGTACTGGCCTAATCAATGTTTTAAACAGAGAAATTTCTGTACTTTTTTGATAGCAAATGCCTTCTTGGTCTTCTTTTTGCCAGACCAAAATAACACCTATTTGCTGTCAATATTTTACCAATTCAGGCATTATCATATTATCGTTATTATGATCATTTTGTTATTTAATTATTCAAAAGAGAATATATAATTTTTGAAAAGAATTATTTTCAGTTTATTGATTTAGTTAGAACTTTTTTGATTTTTTTTTTTTTAATGTATTTGCATAACAGAGATAATAATTCCATATTTCCTGGTTTATTACTGCATATTTAATGGTCAACAATTCTTATTTTTAACTGTTAAAAAATCTGATAATGACAAATTTATCCATTCAATAAATTTTATGATTTGCTTATTTTTGAAGCCTAGTTGATTTATATTTGAAACAGAATTGGTTAAACTATTACTCTGCCTCAGTTTTGCATTAGATTCCGTGTTTTTATATTCACTTCTCAATGAAAATAAGGATGAATAATTGGAATCTGGTGTTTTATGATATCAGATAATTTATTTATTTACTTGAAAAGGAAATAAAACTGCTCAGATGGCATGAAAATTTTTAATGTTTTGGTATGTGATGATCTACAAAGAGATCAAACCATCATTATGTTCTTAAATCAAAAATCCTCGATTGCTTCTTAAAATACAGAACCATGATGACCCTATTTTCACTGTTTTCATAGTTTTAATACAAAACTGACAAAGGACTATGGAATGTAAAAAATCAACATTATAAGTTACATGCAAATATAACAATTCATTGTTTTAACAGGTTATAAAATTTAAGAAAAGTCAGAGTGAGCTACTGAAGCCTTCTCCCGTAGAGAAGTTTGATGATTTTAAAAAAGAAGACAAATCTTTTACATTATATGAAGACAGCACAGGAATATCATATGGTCAATCTTCGGGATTGAAAGATGACTTGGATTATGAAGCCATAGGTAAATTATTTAAATAAAGAGCTATTGTTCTTATTTATTATTATTCAGAAGTTTATTAAAATTATTTCAATTATATCATTGTAACCTTGAAGTCAATAAAAGAACTTACTTCAATTTCAACATCATTGAACACAAGAACATTTTGCCTCCATTTATGAGATAGCTAACAGTTTAGTTTTATCATTCCTTTATGCTACCACTAATAGAAAATTAATGGAATTATAATGATTATATTTGGACCACAACATGCAAAAAGAAACCAATCCACAAATTAGCAAAATATAACTTAATGGAAAAGATCCTGCATCCCACCTAAATGCGTATCTAACTGTGAATTGACTATGATAAACTGATCCCACAAAATGTGTAATATTTTTTTTTTCAAAATGTTTGAGGGGCTATCTTTGCATAAAATAGAATGTCGTTAACTGAATTTTTTGTCATAATTGTACAGATTACTATATATATAATTTTATTAGTAAATTTTTTATTGGGATTAAAATATAAATCCATTTTTCTTAGCTCAGTTACTCAGTGGATTGGTTCCTTTCAGCTGATTGTAGTCAATTTAACCTGGAGAAATGTTAGATAATACAATAGTGAAATAATTATCCCATAAAAATAATAAAATAAATTCTTCTGCACATTATTTTCAAGATAAAAAATAGAAATGCGAGCTCTAAAAATCAAAATCTTGTTTTTAGCAGTTAATAAAGAAAAAACCCATGCCAATATACCACAAAAATAAATAGTTTAAATTTCAGTCTCTTCAAACCTGGCCTTAGTAGTAAGCAAAGCATTCCTTTAAGTTTTATTTGTTAGTGACTAAGATACTTTTCTAATTCAACAATTAAGTTGGTAAATTTCAATTCAATATCTCAAGTTTAATATATTTTTTGAGAACTATTTTCAGTTAACAACCCCTAATTGTAAGTTAATTTAGTTTATGAATACGATAGTAGTAGCAGACTGACTTCCAATATAATCACAGTCATTACATTCAATAATGTGATTTTTATATTAATACCAAATTTTTATTAACATAATTAATTAGTGTAAAATATACATCTATTTATTTATTTTTAAATTCACTTAAAACAGCCAATACACCATCATAAAAATAATTGTTTTTATTTTAGGGAGGAAAAAAAAAAGTGCCTTCTTAGACACGTTACTAGAGAAAGAAGCAAATAAGGAAGTATTTAGTATGAAAGATATTCAAGAACAAATTGATACACTCATGTTTGAGGTACTGAATGCAATGAGCAGTTATCCTGTAAAACCTTATTCAATGTTCCAAAAATAAATGTTTTCATTAATAATAATCTTGTCAATGTGAACATTAAATATTTAACTCTCAACACAACAGGTGGCTTTGGAGGGACCTCTAGCAACATTTATTTGTCTTACATTTTGTTACTTAGAATCACTAGCGTGCTTAAAGAAGCTTCAGCTTGTGTGGGTCCCAGGTCACAAAGGAATCACAGGTAATGAAAAAGCTGATCAGCTTGCTAGAAACGGGGCTGAGCACTCTTCTACAGGACCAGAACCATTCCTAGGCATCTCTAAAAATCATCAGAGAAAAGTCGTTCTTGATTGGACATGGAAGAAAGCCGGTAAGGAGTGGAGGGACTGTATAGAGCTGAGACAGGCCAAGATTTTAATAACTAAACCCCCTACTTCTAAAACTAAGTGGCTGCTAAGCCTTAACAGAAACGAACTTCGATTATTAATAGGAATCCTGACAGGTCACTGCAGACTTAAAAGACATCTTAAGACATGAGGAGTAGTTCATGATGAAACCTGCTGCTTATGCGGACAGGCCCCAGAGACTGCCTTACATTACATAGCAGATTGTGGTAGGTATGTGTCATTAAGATACAAGCTATTAGGCTTGATAGAATTAAAGGAAATGAGGCTTCCTCTATAGATTGGGAGTCCCTTTTGCCTTTCATTAGAAAGACAAAAAGGTTCGACATAGAGGAATAAGATTCATAAAGAGTCATTCCATTGGTTTGTCTTGGGGATGGCAAAAAAAACCAATAGGCCCGCTTGGCGGACTTGTTCCTCCCACCATTATCAGTACCAGTACCAGTACACTTTGGTATTCTAAACTAATTTTTTATAGCTTGTACAGTATGTTTCATATAAATAAATGCATGCAAGTAATAAATGCATTATACCTAATGAATAATTTGGTATAAAAAGTAAACAAATAACTGTAAGTGCATTATTATTAATGCATTTGTTGTGTTATGGGTTAAATATGAATAAAAAAATTATTGATAATTTATATAAATTCTATCATGTTTCGTAATCAAATGAAAAATATATAATTCAATTTAATGTGACACAAATAATACTTTATCTATTTTTAGGGACATGACACTACTGCTGGAGTAAGTAGCATGTTTCTTTGCTTACTAGCGACGCACCCTGATATTCAGGTAAATATTTATGGTTTTTTAGGGTAAAATATTAATCATACTTACTTTATACGCTCAAATACATATTATTTATAAAGTTAATCTGTTATGAACCTTAAAGTAAACAAAAATAGATTGATACTATTCTATTGATAATTACTTATAGGAAAAAGTATATGTAAGTAAGAAATAAGTATAATTCAGTGATCATAACAAAAACTTGGCATAAAGAAAAACATAAAAGATAGTGATTAAATTATTGATTATAAACAGCAAAGTTTTTAAAAGTTTTTATAATGTCTTAAGCCATTAAGGAGAAATAAATGTTATATATTATGTATAGAATAAACCTCAGCAATGGTTAACAAATTATATTTAAGTATGAATATTTTATTTAGTTTTAACATAAAATAATATATGCTTATAATAACTAGAGTTTTACAGTGACGTAGTGTAGAAGAGGCAAGAGGGTCGCTTGCTAGAAATGATTTTAAAAATAGTCACTATGAAATCTTTCGCAATAATAATAATAATAGTGACAATATATTTGGGCAGCACTGCATATGAATAAAGTATTCCTTCCTCTATTGTTTTAGCTTTTACTATCATATTTATTTCATGGTAGCTGATCTGACATCCTTTCACCTTCGTCAATTGATACATATGAACAATCACTTATTGAGGGATATAAGAAATAAAAAAAAAATGTAATCTGGATTTTCTCTTTAATATAAAATTTTTTATGAAAAAAAATGTAATTCATCGAAATTAACAAATGAATGATTGAAAACTTCAGTAATTGCTTTGTGATGGAGTATTTTAAATTAATTACCAAGCTATTTAAATGTTATGATTATAATATCGATTTTTTGGGGGGGGGGAGGGGAAGCGGGGTAGCGTATTTGGTATCTGCACTGAGCAGCAGAAACCTGTGGTATGCCACTAGAGTTTTGACTATCAAACTGGTGGGAGCATGAGCAGTACTCTTTTTCCATTCCAAAGCATGTACCTGATTGCGTCTGCCTGTTTGGTGAAAGTCAAAACTCGTATTGGTATAAGCCTATAATTATTATAATCCTATAATGGTTATTTAATTTAAAAATAGAGAAGAAATACATCATTGGTAAGTGTAGTAAATAATTATCTGTAATGAATCTGATGAATCTCTAATGTAGTCATTAATTTTTCTTACAAATATTAATTCTCCATAGGCTAAATGCGTGGAAGAATTGCAACAAATTTTTGGTGATTCAAATCGTGATGTAACATTTGAGGATACCTATGAAATGAAATATCTAGAACGTTGCATCATGGAAACATTGAGAATATATTCCCCAGTACCTGTCATCGCAAGAAATCTAAAGAAAGAATTAAAAATAGGTATTGTAGATAAATAAGAATAAAATTTGGAATAGAAACTTTCAAATAAATATTTATATATGAATCTTTAATACAAAAATTAATTTACTTCAATATTTACACATTTTATAAGTAATCATTTTTCTTAGGGTTTATGAAATTCTTTTGTTTATTCAATTTTTAGAATAATATATAAATACATAGCTACCCTCCAAATACCCCATAGAAGCTGAATTAATAAATAAATTTAATTTTATTTCTGATATTCTGAAATCTATTATTACTTTTTTTTCAGTAACAAAAAATATCACATTACCAGTAAGCACGACAGCAATTGTTACAATTTTCAAGCTACATAGAAGGGAAGATCTTTATCCTAATGCTGAAAAATTCAATCCAGATAATTTTATCAAAGAAAAAACTGCTGCACGTAACTTTTATTCATTCATTCCTTTTTCTGCTGGACCAAGAAGTTGTGTGGGTAAGTTCACTTACCAGTTTTTCTATTACATTTTAGTTTTGAATAATAAGGACATAAAATCACTAAAGATTGAACATTACATAAAGTGATTTTGTAAGGTTTCAAGCTGTTGAGTAAAATATATGAAATGTAGAGCATTATACAAGTAAGAAATAATTTATGAACTGGTTTTTAGGTAGGAAATATGCCATGTTGAAATTAAAAGTAGTTTTATCTACCATATTGAGAAACTATCAGATAGCAACCTCATGCCCAATGGAGAGTTGGAAACTTCAAGCTGATATTACACTTAAAAGAACAGATGGCTTCAAAATAAAATTAATTCCCAGAAAGAGCACATAAAAAAGAGTTAGAATAAAAAAAAAAAAAAATGTTAATACATCTAAAAATATATATATTTATTACTTTATTGTATTAATTATTGAAGTTATTCCGCCAAAAACTGCCAACTCAAGAAAGTGCCTTAGCTTTACAGTTTAACAGAGCAACTTAGCATGACTACCACTAGAATGCACCACAAACATCATATTGTATTTTTTCATTGGTACATAGATGAATTTAGTTATTTTTGTTTATTGTTTAAAAGTTTTATATTAAATTATTAATCTATGGTAAAAACGAGGTTAATTTATCTATATTATCGTACAATATCATTATAACTATAACCCATTCCAATAGAATAGCGAAGATATTTTACTGGTGTGTTAGATCAATAGGGCTTATGTCATTATTTCTAGTAAAATGAAGTTCACATAACTTCTAGATCAAAGGATACTGTTTTTTCATTGATACAACAGCTCCAGTCTCACAATTTTATAATATTAAGTATAGACTCAACTGAGACTGAAGTCTTTTTACCAAAGAAAGAAGCAAAATGTTTTGGCTAAGGAGATATAAAAACTTTATTTTCGTAAAAATTATGTCTCCAGACCCTTTGACCAAACAAATGCCAGTGATATGTAAGTATTTTTAGAATTGGCATTCTGCCAGGACTTTCAATCTGACTTTATATTTTGTTAAAGGAGTTGAGGAACTCTAAAGCAAGTTAAAAATAATCCTGATTTGGTTGAACAAAGCAGCGACTTCATTACTTCTATCTACCAAGAAGATGGCATCAAATGATTTATTAATGTCCAATTTATAGGTGAGAGAACCGGCCGTGTTTCCACTGCCTGGGTAGGCTGAGGTTAATGCTGAAATAATTGTGACAACCTCTTTGTTGATAACTTTTTTTGTCTATCATAAAGAGCTATGGTAAATTTAAAATCCATGGATTACAGTTTTAACACAAACGATTACAGTAGTCTGGTGATATACTTTTGGGGGAGATATAGACAGGTTCCACCACCAGAATGTTAGGAAAAAGTAGATACTTCTCGTTCGAGAACGGTAATTATTGAACATTCAGCAAGTGTGCGCTGCGAACTTAAAAATCTTCGAGTTAGTTTCTTCCTGTCTCAAAACAGTAGATGGTAGTTGGATTTTTAATCCAATCAAAATTTAAGACAGATGAATAGAAAAATGTATGCCCCCAGAAGATATGGGCGGTTGTGGCTACAATTTCTATTAACTAAAACTAAGGAACGGATCTAGAAATTCGCTTTAGGGGGGGAGGACGCAAAAAAAAAAAAAAAAAGAAGTTTAATAGGGTTCTATATTTGATTCAACTTCTACATTTCCTATGTTTTCCTGCTAAGGCCAGTAAAGACCGGGACCCCATTGTTTTTCATGGAATCCAAAACTAGGTAAGCGATGTCTGTCAAGAAAAAACTGCTGAGAAAATCGAATAGAGTAAAGTGGAATTTAACTTTAACATTTTTGGTTATAAAGCTCTTATAAATTAATAATTTAATTAATACATTTCTCAATGGAAAATAATTAAGAGTTTCCCGATTGAATGATGAAATGAGTTTAAAACATTAAATAACTACAAATTTCATAATGAAACAAATCTGTTTTCTTTAGGATAAATATGGAGAATGTATGGATATATGGAATAATATGGAGAATATAATATACAATTAGGGGCTTATGATAAACCCCCTTTTAAGTCCAGACAATTTGAGCAACTGGTCCTAAGAGTAGGACAGAGGTGAGGAGGAAATAGGCCTATTTGGAAAAAAAACCACCACAAAGGACAATTCATTATCCACTAGGCAGTTTCTATTGTTTGGTCACAAAGAATTGTAGGTGATAGATACATGAACAGACTATATATTTACATTGTAACAATATGTATTAAAATTAATTTTGTAAGTGGCATATAAATAGTATTATGCAAATAGCTTTCGAAGCCAATTAATATCTTTACGCTTTCGTTTATTTCAAAGAAGTCTCATCATATTAATAGTTTTGCATTATTCAGTTTTGTTTTATTTTTTGTTTTGTTAAAGAGAACTTTTTTATCTTTTGTTTATTGCTTTTGTAATGGAGCACTAGACTCAAGTTTTGTTTTGTAATTGTATATTGTGTTATGCATTTGTACAAGATTTTGTCTTTCACAAATAAAATAAAATCTAATCTGATCTAATCTTACTAATTAGATTAAGAGAAAGTATTTCATAATTCCAAAAGAGTTCGGACCTCTTGGACTACGCCATTGGTGCCTGCCAGTGTGCCAGCCTACCGACCACAAAAATATTGACATATTGCCCGTTGGCTGACAAAGCTCCGATACACTCCTTGAGGTAAATATATTCAGCGCCAGTATTTACCAGCTATGTGAAATTACTCGCGATCTATCAACTGAAGATGGAAGCTACTTCAGGGCTTATACTCTTATTTTCCTTAGCCTAAAGGATATTAGTATGACGAAATTACTGCGCAAAATCATACATGTACCTATAAAGATACGGCTAAGAAAAGTTGGTTTGAATCAACTACCTTCCGATTGTACCGAATTTCTATTAACATATCGCTTATGTCATAAAAAAAATTATGATATTATTTTGAGTTTAACCTATTCCTATGACAGCACACTAGAATGAAGTTACTTTAACCAAAGGGGTTCCCCTAAAGATTGTCCCTAAGCTAGTAGGATAATATCCCAAAGTAATCTCAGTCTACAATCTAGGGAATACGCAAAATTCAAAATAGAAAAATTATTTGCCAGATGTCCCACTCCTAAAACAAAACTGGGGTATGTTCTCCTCTATCGAAAAAGTATACTGGGAAGTTAAGAAACCTGTAACCAAGTTTATGCAGTTCGATACTGGCACATTACTAATCTTAGTTAGTTAGAAACTTTAACTTTAGTACACTACTAAAAACAAAAAAAAATTGAGTTAACTTGAAACTGGCATTCATGACTTCTGCCGTTGAACAGCGGCTGGATTCCTCCCCAACCGATTCTTATCTAACCTGGCAAGTCTTTGATAATTTAAAAAAGAGAGGAATACCATCATTCTTTACCAAATTACTCCAAATCACTCGGGTTAATGAAACTGGTTTTTCAAGGTAGTAGATTCCAAAATCATTCATTTGAAGGCTGTGGTTAAGGGAATTCCCTCGATCAATTTCTTTGAATTGCAGGTGTAATTATCCTTTCAAAGTGAGGGTCTCCTTTTTCTATTTTTCAATATACTTAATAATATATACAATTAGTAAGTATACCAACATGTGCTTAATGAAGCTATCAAGTGTTGGCTCCTTATTCGCCACAGTGCATCAGCTCTCTGCATGTTGAAAGGATCTCCGAAATGCTCTGCATGCAGTGCACCGAAACAATACTACATCATACATGACGGTATACCGCGTAATTAGGTATACCAGATAGAAGAGGACAATGAAGATAATTAATGTATAACGGCCTTTTTAACATTCAGCGATTCTAATGTGTTTAAGAATTGTATTTTTTTTTCTGCTAAGGACGCTGCCTAGTAATAAATGAAGACCATATAATATGGGTGAATGGGTATTAGCCAACGCGATAAACATGTATATTTGCGGTTTTCCCAGGAAATGGAAAAAAAAAAATGTAAAGTAATCGTAAATCTATTAAAATCAAGGATGTTCCACGAAGTTCTATGGCCGGTGGTGCCCAATCATATTGGATGATCTACAGAAACACAGCTTTTCCATTTGCTATTTCATTTTATTTTTTTTTTTTTACTCACCTTCCAAAATATGAGAATTTAGTATCATACCTAACTGAGATTGGGACCATCGTTACGGATCCCTATCAAATTCCATTAATATCTAACATTAGATGAAATTTCTTTTTTATATCATTTTTTTTTTATCATATATTCAATGTATATATTGAATTGAATTGAAATATCATAATTATAATAATGCAATTTTATGAACTCTGAAGTAGTAACAATATCACTATACCCATGGTTAAAAATTCAAAGTCAAACAAAATAAAATATAAAATATTATACATAAATTAAAATTTGAAAAAAAGAAACGATAACATTGATAAAAAGAAGTAGCGAAGAGATTTGTAGGGCTCTACCAGTTTTCAAGGTGGGCAACTCACTATTAATCCGAGTCGGTGTATTCTTTATTAGGTTTCTACGTCATACTTGATCTCTATAAAAAATTTCTTTTGTAAAATAAATAATTTTGACAGTAAACTGTCTGTAATTTTTATCGTTATCCAGAAAAAAATATACACATATAAATTATATTTTTTATGATATGAATTCTTTTAAACTGGTAATAAATATGAAATGATAATTGGTTTTATAAATATTATGGTTATAGGTAATAAGGATAATTAAATTTTATTTTATATTATATACCATAGGGAGGGGTATTCGTGATGTTGCGTTAAATGTAAAATATTTTACCATGTTATACGATTAAGTATAGGATCAAGACAACCCTATTTAAAGTCATGACTAAATGCATAAGAGCTCCTAGAAGATTTTCTGAGCAACTTATTTTATAACCTTTCCTTCTAAAACTTCATATTGTTGTTTACTTCTAAGTTTTGAATAATGTAATTTACAATAGCATGCCTAAATTGAGTAAACAGTCCAAGTTGTGTGAAAGTTTGGCTACTGAGTGTCTTGTTGATCTTCTAACTTGTGAGGAAGAGAATCAAGATGAACTAATTGATAACTGTCATTACACTATTATTATTGTCATCCATTGCTTTATTAGTTTTAAAAACATTCTAAACAATACTAACACAATCAAATACAAACAACGAGTAAGTGACCTAACACATCAAATAAAATGGTGACGAGCTCAGCTGGTCTGTTGGGTAATGTCATTCTCCATTTAACAGACCTAGTAATAGACACTCAACCATGTTACTAGGCCTTTCCAGAAGGTTACAGACGTTTTGAAATAAACAACTCACAAATTGAAAAACTCAAATTTTATCATATAAATTTGAAAGGTACACTCTTAAGCTATTTTTCTACATAATCGCCATTAAAATTGAGACATTTATGATATCGTGGCACAAGTTTTTCAATACCCTCTCTGTAGAAATCTGCTACCTACGATTTCAAGCAATTGTTTACTTACACCGGCATGCAGTTCGGCGTCAGTATCAAACCGTTGTTTACCGAGCCATTTTTTCATCGCTGGAAAGAGGTGGAAATCGCTCGGCTCCAAATCCGGGCTGTAAGGTGGATGGTTAAACACCTCCCATCCAAGAGTGCCTGGGTACGATTGGCCGTGTGCAGACGTGCGTTGTCGGGAAAAAACAACACCTTGGTGCTTTGTTTTTTAACAGTTTTTAATAAGTTTTCCCCAACACTTATTTTGTATGGCACGCCGTAACTTTCTTAGTGTTTCACAATACCTTTCTCAGTTGATTGCTGCTCCACGTTCCAGAAAATCAACGAGAAGCACTCCCTTGGAGCTCCAAAACACAGTAGATATGACGTTTCTTACTGACAGCGTTTGCAAACGCTTTAGTGGTTTCTTGGGAGAATGTGTGCGCGCCATTCCATCAACTGCTGTTTTGTTTAATAGTTGACATGCTTCACCCAAGTTTTGTCCCCGGTCACGATACGATCCAGAACTGTATTACCATTTGTGCTGTATTCTTGAAGAAAGGTCAGTGCTGCAGCCAGCCTCTATTTCTTATGGTTTTCCGTTAGGATTTTCGGAATCCACCGAGCACAACATTTTTGGTAACCAAGCTTCTCTACCACAATTTGAAGCACCAAACTCCGTGAAATTTGGGGGAAATGTTCCGACAGTTCTGTAATCGTGAAACGACAGTTTTCACGAATTTTGTCATTGATTTGCATTTCCAGGTCATCAATCACAAGGCTAGGGCAACTATCGCGGTCCTCGTCAGGAACACTGGTACGACCATTTTTAAAGTCAATGCACCATTGCCTCACTCGGCTTTTAATCATTATCCTCTGCCCGTAAACATCACAAAGCTGGCGATAAATTTCAATTGGCCTGTTGTTTCGAGCCAACAAAGACCGAATAACCGACCACACTTCAGGAGTGGCGGGATTTTCTATTGCAGGACACATTTTGACAGCTCACAGAGGAAAGCGAGGAACGCACACTCCCCACGCTACAACAGCTGGATGCGAACTGAATGTAGGAACGTTCGGACACCAAGATTGCGGCTCTACCCTCACCCATCGGCATAATAGGCCAAAACGTCTGTTATTTTCTGGACAGCCCTCGTATATGTTATATCGTTTTAATATGGTAAAAGAAGAAAATATTTCTCCATTTAATATTTGATTTTCCATTTAACACTCTTTAACATGTTAAACTAAACATCATAAATACCCCTTATACTATATATTATATTTTATGACGCCTTCATCCTTTCTGCAGTCCTAATCATTTCTTAGCGTCCTTCCTCATCCACATTTTCCAATCCTCCTGCCATTCGTATATCTTCGGTCTTCTTCAATTGAAATTCCTCTGCCTATTCCCACAATATCTGTTCGCGCCCGTTTATATCATTATTCGTAACGGTTCACCGTGATACAACATTGGACTTTTCTTTGGCAATCTTTATCCCTCTAAAATTCCGTTCCTTCATCTGCCTTTCTAATATCCTTTAATCTTTCAAATCTCGTTTGTTAAACCATTTTCTCTTCATCCAGTTCCTCAAGAATTGTAAATAGATCTTCATTACGTTCCGTTGTACTATGTATGTTTAATTTAATTATTAATTTGTACTTTTATAAAGTAAAAGCTATAACCTATAAAATTCATATTTTAGGGTTTTTCCAGGTGGAAATACCGAATATAATTATTTTTCTTGCCAAGAATACAACAGTTTAACAAAAGACAACAAAACCGTAATGCAATCGGTAAAGATCGGGCGGTCTACGCTTTGCCCGTTAGATAGGATTTCTCCTTTTCCCTAATTCATAAAATTCAGTTATTCATGAAATTCTTTAATTGTATTTATCCATTGTTTATTATTGCCAAAAATGAGAAATGATTTTTTTTAAATAAGCTAAATTAAAGTTACTTTAATTAATGTTAATGAAAACTACTACGGCCCAAGAAGGGCTTTCAGTAAAAGTACTGATTTTTGAACGACATTTATAGAATTAGGTATTTTGTTCAAGATCACACCTAACAACCAAGCTTTCCCCTGTTATGGATACTCATTTTATAAAGGCTGGGTGTGATCTAGAAGATTTGTTTAAAATTCAGCAATCAAGTTCGGTCAGACTATTTCAATGGGGATAAGTCATATTTAGTATTAAAGACCATTTAACTGTACCTTGATTCATTGAGTTTAACCAAAATCTTTAGACCCGTTTTTTGAGAAAACAAACTAAATATGAAAAACTGATCCAATAAAGTTGCCTCTGGCTGGTCGATTTTAAGGTAAATTTGGTGGACTATGACAGACATACACATACCCTGCTTGTGGGACTTCAGTATCGTACGACTTTTGGCTTTTGGGTGAGGCTGACCACACACAGTGAATATTCTGCGAGACTTGGTGATTTAGACTCAAGAATCTCAAAACGTGTATTTCCTTCGATTATTTCACGATCACAATACTTCCCTATAGTTTATATTGCATACATAGATAAATGAAAGCAAAAGGCGGAATGGTATCAGTGATGTACCAGAGGCAATAAAAATTATAAATGCAGTTATACGATCACGTCATCGAAATGAAGGAAGATGGATAGGTGAAACGGTTAACTACGTTAGCATCTTCAACATAAGCGTGAAATAGCTGAATTTGAAGAAGGAAATAGGAGCACTGTGGCAGTCGAAGCAGGCCAAGGACCTCCGTCTGTTTTTCTGTCTGCGGTGCCAGAAGTTCACGAGGAAATCACCACATATAAATTCTAATCATCTCCGATTCCTTCCAGTGGAAGAATCTACTCGGAAAACCTGATAATTCATGAATATAAAAAATATTGGAAGAAGATAGTTGACTTTATGAAGAAGATTGTAGGAGGATAGTCTGGGTGGCGGTCAATAAATGTATTAAAATAGAAAAGGAAAACTTAACGTCAAGGTTAAATGAAAAAATAGGATACAAACATTTTATAATTAACAAAAGATTTAAATAAAAACGTTTCAAAACTATTTTTATGTTTATAAAGTATATAAAAAATAACAATAAATGGAAGTATACATGTAAGTAGACTGGAAACAATCTAAAAAAACGGAACCATCATTGTTCCAATCTGACAGGTGTTTACCCCAACGATTATTGTTTACTTTTCTTGATTTCCTTTAACATATTACTATACCTCACCTTTACCATATCTACTTCACCTATCTGTTCTTCCTTTTGAACATACCTCTTTACCATATTTATAACTTCTTTTAAAGGAGAAGTCTCCAACAATTTATTTGTTTAGATATATATTTAGAACTTCTATCACTCCTGGTTATAATTATTAGTAGCTTGTTTCCAGTCTACCTACATGTATAGTCCCTTATATTGTCATTATTGTTTCTTTATTATATACTTTATAAACATAAAAATCGTTTTGAAATGTTCTATCTTGTTTCTTCTTAATTCTAAAATGTTTGTATCTTGTTCTTTCATTCAGCCCTAACGAAGCCCTACAAAGCGGGACAAAACGTTGGTTTATAATAAATTGTTTTCTTTTACTATTTTGATAACTTTATTGACCGTCAACTGGACGATCCTCCTACAATAGAAAAAAAATATTTTTGATGAAAACACAAAACTGTAAATAGTTGTTTATAAGTATTCTTAGTTGTATAACTTCTTTATCTTGATTATGAATAATTTTTCGCTATTTGAATTTACATATTTAATGCGTTTTTACAATCTTGGCATTCACAATACATCTTTGTACGGTGCCTATGATATAGGCAGATGCCGTGGAAGGTGGAAATGGGAGATGTGACTCTCCTTATAAAAGAATAATTAACTTTTGGAATAAATCTATATTCCTATAAATCGATAAATAGAAAAGTATGGGTCTCATAATGAGCAATGAGAAGCTCTAAACGACTTTTTCTCTTGTGAATGGAGAATAAACGAAGTCAGGCGATACCACTAACTAATAATAAATGGAACAGTCTAGACAAATGACTGAGCTCTTACTTAAGTCAAAGTAAAAGATTGACGTTGTCAATCAATATTTGTTCCAGAGCCTAACCTTATACTTCCAGATTGCGCTCCTTACGTGGGTAACTTCTTATTGGTGGAAACTGATACTACAGAAGTAAGAAGACCATTCAGGCTCCTTGCAAAAACTTCTAAAACGATGTTGTACGCGGCAAGAGTAGAGTTGGGCAGTCAATCCTTTGTAGCACTATTCTATTGCCGGCTACTGTCAAATATGCTGGACGGTTTGTTTCAGCCCAGGCTCGGTGTTGGTCAGGGCTATCTATGAAGAATGAGAGCTCTTCGACAATGATTGTACGAAAATGACTTAGAATAATAGGCATAATTGCAGGTGTTAGGGCGTTGAAATTCGTAGTTTCAAAGAGAATGCCAACAAATACATATGTAAGAACCATGTGAACCCAGAATAGGTTAACGCTTTAAGGCTTAATGTTAACTTTGTATTCCTTCGTAATTTAAAAAAATGCATTTATATCATATCCAACAACAGTCTAATTAGTATGCTGTTTTTTATAGAAACCCATATCATATTTAGTAAGTGCTACTTTTCAAATAAAATATTTCCCTCGATTTATTTTAATTATAAACAAAAACATATATGTCCCCTAATGAAATAAGTAATTATTTTATATCTTGACAGCAATCCGCTAAATCAGTGACTCCTAACCAACGGTCCACGTGAGTGCAATGGCCCGCGGGAGGGTCATAATATCACATAATGTTGAAACGATTTATTGTTAGAACTATTTTATTAATTATATTTTCTGACGTTTAGGTGTTGAATGAAAGGTTTTTACTGGCAAATCCACTATCTAACTCAAAATGCCCTTTTAAGCTACCTGATTTTCAAACATTTTCCAAGAAGGATTCTCGTTTAGATTGTGGTGAGTGGTGCCAGCCCGACTTGCGTTTTCGCTTTTGTGGTCCCCAGACCTCTGTGGCTTGGGAACCACTGCACTAAATGGAAACCCAAAACAATTTCCCACGTCTCAGAGAAACTAGTAGGATTTTTCGGAGATCCTATATCTAACAGTAGGAACTCTTTTCATTGGCCATAATTGTGAAACATTAGAAAGTTGTATCAAATATAGATCCTTTTGAACATTTTTTTACTGAATTTTACTCAACGGCTCATCAAAACATTTTCTGGATCCACCATTGGAGAAACATATCTTAAAATTTATTGACTGTAAGTATCACACATACAAAATATACCATCATTTATTATAGTAACGAGATTTTGTGTCATACATTAATCAGAAAACCTGAATTTGAAAAAAATTATGTATCCCTCATTTTTAGTATTATTGCTTTTTGTATTGTACTTCATTAATAAATGAATAATAAATTTCTGAAATAGAAAAAAAAAACTATGAAAGCATGCATTATTGAAACATATATAAAATTCTATGATAAAAGATGACCCAGATAGAAAACATATATAAATCTTCATATATACATCGTTGCAGGTAAGGTTTATCAGGCGCTCGAGAAACAAAAGAATATAAAGTCATAAGGAAAGAGATTAGATATAGAGCACTTAGCATACTGCACAGTCGTGATGAAAAAAAATATTACATTATTACTACTAGAATACTTCTCTGTTTTATTGATAGATGCAATATACTCAATCAAGGCTTGCACGTCAGAGCTTTCCGGTTTTGAATTAGACCAAACCTTGAACTTTTCCCAGAAATATTTTTCAAATCAGGCTCGGAAAGTTTCTTCAAAATATTTTGTTGATTTTTTTTCCAATCATCAGAATATTAGACATCTTATAGAAATAAATTAGTATTCTAATTAGGTAGGATATAGATTAAGTAATATTGCTGAGGCTGTGGGGATTTAAGGACCTTGACCCTGACAATCCTCCGGCCAAGCCAATCCTCAACAGGTCTTCTCTACCTCGCCAGCCTCTCCTACGAACTTGTGGTCAGCCTCAACACCGCAACCTAGCTCTGTTCCTCTCTTTCTGCATCCTAGATGCGTCCTTCAATCATCTGCTTTAAAATTCCTTATTCCTTGATGCATTTCGATTAACCAACCATCTTATTCAACCTTTCTTTATAAATAGTGAAACAGCTGTGCAGGTTCCTTGAACATGCCCTTGGTTAATTTTTCTTCGAATCAGAACCGAAATTTCGACATATATATGAAATAGAATATTTAAATTACATTTGAAGGGATTAAATATAATAATTAGCAGAGATTAAATAATTTCAAACAAAAATAACAAACAGCGCCGCTTTATAGAGCATCCGGAATCCTTGAGCAGGGAAAACCGGAACCTGCTAGACAGGACAAGCAGACCCATCTCTCCTGAATTTTATTTTCGGTAAGCATGAAATTTGGCTTCAGTCTTGGCCAGTGCGATACTTTCATCACAACATCAGTTGTGTATTCTGGTAAAGTAGACCCAAGTCAGAAGAAAAATGGCAGCGTATTTAAATCTTTTTTTTTTATAATTTAATTTTACTTTATTTATAGTACTAATTTTAGTTAAATGAGTGGCATTGTATAATAATAGTTTTATCATTTCTTAACACTGAAGTTTAAATTATGTTCATTATTTATTTCAATTCCTTCTTTAGTTCAGCCTACTTTACTTTCCTTCCCACCTGCTTAGGTACAGAGAGGATTCTAATCAGATCAAAATTTTGATGTGCAGTTTTCAACGGATCTATCCGTTTCGGAGAACCCTGATTTAAAAAAAACATTGTTGGCCACTGGTCTGTCTGAAGCACGATAATCCCTGGACAGAATGGACCGATTTCGTTAATTATCGTTTTCTAACGATTTTAATTTGACTTGCTTCAAAACTTCTATTTAACTTTTCATAATGTCATCCGCTAGAAAAAACGTTATGAAGAAAAAAAAAACATTTATTTGCAAATAACTCATAAAAGATAACTTAAAGAATGGTTTATTGCCAGAGTTCATCCGCCTCTACAGCTGATAAAGCAGTTGATCAGCTTATAAGGTCCTCTGGCAGCTGACAGGGCTTGACTTCGTACCCACGGTTTTACGTGACACACTATTTATGTAAGAATAGTAACGTAATTGGTTCCAAGTTTCGATGTGCATTTTTTTTTCTATAAGGGTATATGAAAAGCAAATAAATTTTCAACAAAACGAAAAAATTACGCATTTGTTGGTGTTGTCTGCAGGTCCGATATTTAATTCTTATGAACTTAGACGCTTGGGTTATCTATGAGTTAACTTTTAATTTCAAAAAGTGACCCCAAAATTCGTTGTGAGTTGTTACTATTATGATGTATAACTAACAAACTGCAAAGTCTTTTTACAGTCACTGACTGCTGATATTCTCATAGCTTCTCTCCCATATTCCAGCACCTGCAAATAGACATTTGTATAGAATTTTCAATAAACCTCTTCAGTATCTTCTCTAAATGTCAGAAGAACGTCAGGCCGGTTATAACGCATTATCACAGCTCCACAGTTCACCTTCAATCGACCTTTTTGTAACAACCTGTCTGGACTGAACCTATGATACGGCATTTTATCTTCCAAGAGATGGAATTTCAGGGCCAAGGCAAGATGAACATATTCCCACGCTTTTACACCGTACTACTACTTCATATTGTACGCCTGATAGTACTATCAGACCAGTAACACCGTAATCTCGAGTGGAGTTTATCAAAGAATGAGTCTTAAGGAACAAGTATAAATTGACACTTTCAGTCAGTGTCAGTTATAGATCATGTAGCAATAATATCCTTAATGTATATAACCAATTTTAGTTTCAGTTTCGAGAGTGTAAAACTGTTTAGGGTAGCCTGTTGAAATACACACCCAGACCGTTTTTTGAGATTTGGTTATTAATTTCATGTAAAGGTAAATGAAAGTAAAAATATAATTATTAAAACATTAAAAATCTGTTCCAGTTCTCACATCGTACAACTTTCACTTCCCATCCTATTTTGATTGAAATTAATCCTAGCTCGTTTTAAAACGGTTATGTATTTATTATTCACGATGATAATACTTCTCCTTCCTTATTTCTATTTAACTTAAAATAAGGAATTCTATTCATATGGTAGATAAAAACCTACTATTACTAACGTTTTCAATAATTATTATAAGTTATGACTACTGTCATGACAAACATGGAAACACGAAAACTCTTATTTCAACCTATAGTTAATATTTAAATTATTTTATAATTTAATTGTTTCTTACTGATAAAAATGAGAGATGATGAGGGCATGATAACCAGGCTGTTAAACGCCCTTCCAAAACTAACAAACAAAATGAGAGATGATTGATTTTTTCAAATAAACCAAACTAAATATACTCTGGGAACACAACAACCACCCAAAACCATCAATTGAATTTCAAATACAGAACGATTACCGATCATGGGCAAAATCCTTGAACAACTCATTTTGAAACGCCTATACCCCATCCTGGATTCCAATCATACAATCTCTAATCACCAGTTTGGATTTCGAACATCCCACTCTACCATCCAGCAATGTCATCGGGTAGTGGACGTAGTCTCGTCTTCTTTGGAGCGCGGAATGTACTGCGCGGGAGTCTTTTTCGATGTAGAACAGGCTTTTGATCGAGTCTGGCACCTGGGACTGCTTTACAAACTCCGTAAATTACTACCTCCTACATACTTTCTCATCATTCGTTCCTTTCTCATTGATAGATTTTTCCAAGTAAACCACAATGGATCCTATTCATCCCTCTATTCTCAGTCCGCTGGTGTTCCTCAAGGTAGTATCCTTGGTCCCATCCTCTACACCGTCTATACAGCTGACATTCCAACCAATCCTAACACTATCCTCATCACGTATGCCGATGACACATGTGTGCTTGCTGTTAATAATAACCCATTAATCGTATCCCAAAATCTCCAATTCCATATCACAGCCCTCGAAGATTGGTGTCGTAATTGGAGAATTAAGATAAATCCCATCAAATCACCTTTACCCTTTGTCGCAAACCTACCGACTGCCCTACAGTTTCATTTAATGATATTAACCCTGTCGAACAGATCCGCTACCTTAGACTACATTTGGACAAACGATTAACCTGGAATCCTCACACAAGACTGAAAAGACAGGAAACTGCACGTCGATTTCGGTTATTACAGCATTTACTAGACAAACGGTCTAAACTTCCAACACATTACAAAAGACTGATCTATATGACTGTAATAAGGCCAATATGGACATATGGAGTTGAGCTTTGGGGCTCCACTAAACCTTCGAATTCCTCTCGAATTCAATCCTTACAATCCAAAATCCTTCGTAAAATCCTCAATGCTCCTTACTTTGTCACAAATAAAATCATACATAAAGACCTTAATGTTCCCTTAAGACCTTAATGTTCATACATAAAGACCTTAATATTCCCTATGTAACCGATGTAGCCCGAACCAGATATCACTCCTTCCATTATAAACTCTCTAACCACTCAAACCCCCTAGTTTCTAATCTTGCATCCTCTTCCATTCCTGACAATCCTCTGAGACGCCTGAAAAGAAGATGGCCACGAGACCAGCTAATGTAAAATGTCATTTGAGTCAGTTCCGCAGAGTAGTCAAGATGAACGGGGAAGTGGTTTTTAAATAAAATACAGATCATCAGATAAAAAAACAAAAAACATTATAGTTGTGATTTTCGAACTGTCTTTTAAATGTTTAGTCAAAGATTTTCCCCATAATAAAAAGAAAGATAAAACACGCAGGGACCATACATTTATAATAAGGTATTTGGACTCAGGAGACATTCAATTCTGTTGAAAAATCCGACTTATAATTGATCACAATTTACTTACAAATACTTGTAGTTACTGTATATTTCACACATAGGTAAATGAAAATAAAAATATAAAGAAGAAGTTATTAACCTTAATTTACTTTGAAATTTTTGAAACGAGGTTTAAATACTTCACGAAAAAAACAAACAACTATACAATTACTACTCTATACAGTCATGAAATTTAATAGTCACATTAAAATTTAAAACGTTTAAACAATGGTCCGGTAAAATAAATAGCTAAAAAGTTTAACATTAGCATCTGCGGTTTAAGAAAAAAAAATGCTTGGACCTCGCATTATCCATTAGTTTACTAAGTAACTTGCAATAGAAAAAATAAAATAAAACGACCTTTGATTAGAACGACTATTCTAACATTGAATCTGACCACGAGCTTGTTCAGGGAATGCCATTTCAGCCTTGGAAAAGAACAACCTCGCGCTGAATACGGACCCCCTTGTCTTTTTTATTTGTTCACATTATCGCACTTCTTCAGGAGGTTGTTTAACCACGCGCAATGACTGATATTTCTTTTCTTTGTTTGATTCCTGCTGATAATTACTGTATTTTTCAGAATATTATGTTCTATTTGGAACCAATTTCGAAGAAGAAATCTAGCATAGCTCATTCTATCCTTTTAACTATTTTTCTTCCTTTAAGGTTCTCTTGGAATAGATGCTTAGTCCAAATGAAAATATTCCATACTGACATATATTACCCAGTATTTACGTCAATAATAACTTAGAGGTAAAAGTGATTAACCTGTCCGCACATAAAGGTGGATCCACATGTTGGCCGCTCGCCACGAATCGGAGGCTTGTACAAATGCAGGCTAGCATGGCGGACGTACAAGTAGCACTGGACTTATATTATTTTTATTACAAAAAAAAAAGATAAATGTAATTAAATATTAATAAATAAGATTAAATATAAAACGTATTATAACAAGTAACAACGAACACCTTTATCCTGCTAACAGCTCTCATTTGCAACTAGACAAAGAAAAATGGTGGAGATGGTACACAAGCGCTCTCACGAACCCCTTTGATCTGTGTCCAAAAAATCGACTCTCAACGGATCGGCAACGAGCTTAGGCCAACTCGTACAAGCCACCCATCCGCATGCTCGCGCATATCTGAGTTCGCTTCACTTTACTCTCAGTGATCAAGTAGAAATACTTGTACTTCTGCTTTATACATTACTTAGTGAAGTTTTCCAAGGCAACTAATTTGGACAAGGTTTTTGATTACATTCCACTTCTATTAGGCAGAAACCAATTTGATAGAAGTTGATCTTGTCAACATCAAGCCAATGATTTAGTATTTAATATTCACCACAGTAGGCAAATAATGCAGGCACTGTTTTTTAAGATATTCGTTTCTGGAATTCTGGGGAATGGCTCGTCATAAAAACGTCAAGGATGTGATATTTTAATGCCTGGTAAATAATAGGGGACCTCTAAAAGAACTTATTATCTAGAGTAAGAAGCGTTGTCAATATTCTGGAAAATGAAAACCTCATGGTTTTCCATTAAACGGAGGAAAGACAGAATGAATTTTACACTTGTAAGAAACTAGCATAAGTGAAAAAAAATTCTGCAAACGCAGACTGAAGTTTGCCGAAAAATGAACCTTAGGAATTGCTCTGGATGAGCGAGGAGTTTGAGTAGAAAGGAGGGGACAGACGTACACCCCACAGGAGCACTGAGCCACTAAGAACACCTCATACGACATAACTAGAAAAGTAAATATCAAAACATAATATTTAGATAGAGGGGTTGTTAGTAGCTCAGCACTCTTTCGAGCATATTTATTTTCTCTTTCTGTTTACTCAAGCTCCACGCTTGCTTCAATTACTCAAGTGAAACTCGGTGTAAGGTTAACTTTTCGGCTTAATCCAGCCTTCGCTTTTCTTACACTATGTTTCTCGCATATCCTTACTTTAAAAATGTGAAGAAGATAATATAAAATATTGATAGCTCAATATCAGGAACCAGATATTCATATTATACAATGATATCGCAGAAAAAATGTCAATATTTGAGCGGTTTGCTGTCTATATTAATATGTCTACTCTTCAATATTATTACGTTTTTTGAAAAATTAAAATTTTACTGAAAAAACTTTTTCAGTTCATATCAAAATTTAAATTTTTCACTATCATACAAATATCATAAATCAACTTTTTAAATAAAAAGTTCACTTATCTACATGAATTATTTCATATTCATATTATTACTTAACTTATTTCATACAAAAACATTCTACACTCCGGCTATGATAGTTTTGAAATCTGTATGGTAAATCCCCCCTCTTACGGGTCACGATTAAATACACTTCCTTAAAAATAATTGCAGAATACTAGGTACTGAGTCACATTAATTTTTAGGAAAGTTTCAGAATAGTCACAGAAGGTAAAAAGAAATATGTTTAATTTTTCATATATAAAGTCAAAAAAATAAAATACTAAATTAATTTATAATATCTTTTTCCTTTTATTTTTTTCCTCCGCGATGTAAACTAAATTAATGAACAAGCAGTTAAGGTTTTTCTAAAACTCAAACTTGTTTCTAACTCCTAAAATACATTAACAAACCCTTATATGCCTTCGAGAAATGTTAATGAGTTTAGGAACTAGGAAATGGTGGAGTGGACAAAACTAAAACAAAAAAAAAAAATAAAGTAAAATACACGGAACGAAACTACTTTTGATATGTAGACCGCAGGTCCAGCCAAGGATATTTGTTGCGTCATTCCCAACGCCTAGTTTGTGATAATTTTCAACTATCACCCGCCCTTCCGAGGTGGGAATAAGGAAGAGAGGATTTTATAATGACAACTAAATCATCGCGCTCTAAAACAGTTACAATTTCTAATGCGTGGGTCGGATATTTCATTACCTTTAATCTTAAATGGTCACTACCATCGAGAAAAAAAAACCACTTCAAGGTATTTAATCAGTATTAGAAGTAACCAAGATGTCAGTAAGAATTGGAAAAGAAGGTCTAGGCAAGATGGTCTTGGCAACAATCAAGTCCCTCTGAAGGACACGGTACAATAACATTGGATCTCCCAGAACGATGGCTTGAAGCCAGCTTTTTAAAATGCAAAACTGTCATTCACTGTTTTTTCCATAATTTTCAAAATCCAAAACTTAAGACTGAAACTGTATATTCGGTATACTTCAATTCCCTTACTATAAATACTTCTCTTAAATATTTTAATCTAAACTAATTAAATATCAAAATCTATTCCCTATCTTGGCATGACACTGGACAGACATCTAACCATCACGAGTCACGTCAGGATAAGCCTAAAGATCATCAATCAGAAGTCACATAGGCTGTATCACCTCCTTACATCACCGCAGTTGTCTCTTCGGCTCAAACTACAAATATACAAGGTTATCATAGATCCGACGCTGCTTTTTAGTGCACTTCTACTGAGGCAACTCTGCAAGTCCTTACACAAACTCCAGAGCTGCCAGAACACCATCCTACTGCGTATCGTATCCAGGAAGAACTTAAGAACACCAACTCACCCCTGTTCCAGAGTTCATCAAATTCTTTGATGAGCTGAAGGCCTGAGCGAGCCCAATCTTCCGGAGAAACTGTTTCAGACTCAGTCTACACCGGAACAACCAATCACCAGGAGAGAGGTCCCTCACCAGACGGCGAGTAAGCGCCTCATTGCGCCCCCGCACACAGCGGATCCCACCACCTACCTCAAAATACAAGGATCTACGTATTGAAATATACATATTTACATTTTACTTACGCATAGTTTTGCTTTAGATAATAATAAAAGAAGGGTGATTAAAAAAAAAAAATAATAATCTAAGCTATCGAGATGTTTCAAAAGCACTTTGGTACGTTAAAAGAAACATTTAGCTTGTTATAATTATTTTTGAATGATGACTGTGATGATTACAGTAGTAGTTCAAACTTCTAATTGAAAAGTTAAAATTTAAAATTCAGTTTTTTTCGATCATTAAAAAATACAAAAAATAAGGAAGGAAGTGTTACGGAAAAAAATTTATTGGAAGCTTAGACGTTTCCAAAGAAACGTTCTGAAGAAAACTGTGACAGACTTAAGGTGTACACCTAATCAAAAGAAACACTACATCAAAAAATCATTAAAGGATGAAATATTGTTTCCAACATACAACAAGGAAAACCATTTTCTCATAAAAAAAAAAAAAATCATTATATGATCAGCTGAATAAAAAATATTGCAATAAAATGAAAATGGGACTGGTCGTTAATGGTTGAATTCATTACACGTGTAAGTTTATTGTAGTCATTAATCGCACGCGTCCAGTATGGTCATGATTTAAAAGAGTAAATAGTTCAGCTATTTCCTACTTCATATACGACTTCAGGTGCAGAATTCTTTAATTTGAAAGTAAAATATCTCGTGACTAAATCAAATTTCAAACTTTCCGAGAAATGGTAAGAATTTTTGGTTCCGATACCATTTAAAGAGGATATATGTATTATTTTAAAAATGTTTCATAAGATCTCAAAGGTTTACAATTCAGAATCATCATACAGCAGTAGTTCTCAACAGTTTGTCCCGCCCAGATGTGGACCGTGAGAGCCTCGCTAATGAGCCGCAGGAAGTTCCGGGTGCATAAGAAAATTTGATATATAAATGAGAATTGTTAAACTGAGGTATAACAGTCGTTTATTTAAAATTGAAAATGATTACTTTTTTCGTTTTAGAGCAGTGGTTACCAACCAGTGGTCTGCGAGATATTTGGTGGTGGACCTCAAGAAGGATTCTGCAGTAAACATTTTATGAGGAATTATTTTTGAAACCATTTTATTTTTACATTAAATGACGTTTTTGAAGTTAGAAAAAAGGTTTAAACAGTTAAATACTGTATTAAAGTGCCTCCGAATGCACTATTAAACGACCCAATTATCAAATACTTTTTATAGCGGACCCCCTTAGAACAAATTCAGGAGTAGGCTACCCCGTGGATAGTTCAATTGAGCCGCAATCTTGGGAACCTCTGTATGGGCTGTGCTCCTATTTCCTTAGAACCCAAAGAAACACTTCATCCACAAATCATTAGAAGATAAAATATTGTTTCCAACATATAGCGACATAGCATCACTAGGACAGAACTACTTTTAATGTATTTAATAAATATGATTAATTAGCTGAAATATAATCTGCAAGTGACACTGACGATTTGAACCTGTTGAAACGACCTGTTGGACATTCTTGCTGAACTAGTTCCTTGTAGTAATATCCATTCAAAGGCTGTTGTAATGCCGCGGAGCTGAAGTCATCATCTTCATGGCCAATAATTATATTGTGGAGTAAGCAGAATTCTTCACAATTCTCTTTGATTTTTCATCGTAGGTTTTACGCCATTTTGCTGCCATAATACCGAAAGCACATCCAACGCATCTTCAATTCCCTTATAGTTAAAAATTTAGTAAATATCATTAGTATTGCTGCTCCTACGAAGATGAATATTATAAACTATATATTAGTAAATTCAGCTATCTTTAAGCAGGCCCTAATAGGTCTCTGTACATCAAATAGTTCTTGAGATATAATTTTTCATAAACCGAACATTTTTTTCAAAGAACAAATTGCGAATTTATTTGGCTAATATCATGGAAACTGCTACTCCTATTTCTACTACTAGCGCTAATAGAAATGTGTAGGTCGTTCGTAGGAGTAGTAGTGGCAAATGTATTTGACCTAACAAATTTTTGGAAAACTGTATCTCGGGACTATTGAACGAAAACAGTTCTATTAGGGCTCATATTTTAGCAAATTTACTCTACTTTAAATGATGTATTAAGTTGTTTAGTATAGTAGGTAATTTTAAAGGTATAGATAGAGCTCCGAATGAAAAATTAATTTCTTGAAACAGCCAACATTTTTTATTTCGCCAAAAAATGGTTGGTAGAGTAATCAATTATGGCTAGTATCTATATATAGTTTTTATTAAAATAATCGAAAATTGGGATGAAATAACGCTATTGGACTAAGTTTAAAAACATTTTTTGTGGGTTTTTATTATTAAAAAATATAGTATTTTGGACATGTAATATTGGCAAACTCTATCAAGACAACAAACGCCATGATAAATAATCCATTTCTTCTGGAGCTTTAGAGCCTTAGTGGCCTGCAGGCTTAGGAACCAATGTATAGGGCGTGCTCCTCTTCCAGGACCCAAAGAAACACTTTATCCATAAATCATTAGAAGATAAAATATTGCTTCCAACATATAATGAGATAAAACTATTTTCTCATAAAAAAGAAATCAATAAATGAGAAAATAATGCAACAAACTGTCACTAGGACAAAACTACTTTTAATGTATTTGCTATCAAGACAACAAACGACATGAGAAAAAATCTATTTTTTTCTGGAGATTTAGGGCACTTACTCATCAGCCTCCACTGCCTTATAACCAGTGATGCGGAGAGAGGGTTGCGCTGGAATTCTGAAGAGCCATGGTCTACCCCTTAAGGCGGATCCACATGTTGGCCGCTCGCCACTAATCGGAGGCTTGTACAAATGCTCGGTAAAAAAAGAGCGGACCATCCACATGTCAGTGTTTTCAGAGAGACAAGCATGGCGAACGTACAAGTGGTTTCAGACATTGCACTGGGATTATATTATTTTTATTACACAAAAAAAAAAAAAAAATTAAATTAATATATATATAAATAAGATTAAATATAAAACTTATTATAACAAGTAACAACGAACACATTTACCCTGCTCTCAGTTGCAACTAAAGAAAGAACAATGGTGGAGATGCTACACGAGCGCTTCAACGAACCTCCTTTGATCTGTGACCAAAAACTGACTCTCGACGGATCGGCAACGAGTTTAGGCCAACTCGTACCAGGCAAGCCAACCCACCCATACACATGCTTGCGCATGTCTGAGTTCGCCACGGCTTAGCCAACATGTAGAAGCCCCTTTATATGTGAGGGATAGAGTGGGCTCGGGTATCCGAGTCGAGAGTCTATATATAATAAATAATATTGTAAATGTGACAAGTGTAATGCTTCTGGAATGTTGTAATATAGTACTTTTCGAATTACTTTAAGAAGAACCAGGAATACCAAAAACAATCAGAGTAACTTATGTTTATTTTAGCTCATTTCATCAAAATCTCGGAGTACATACACTCTTTCTGCCGGTCTCAGGAGCCCATATTTCTTGGGGACAAAAGATCTTCTTCCTTAGTTCCCAGCTATACACAGATTATAAAACAAAATAATATATGATTCTGAGCTCATAGCACTTATCATATAAAGATTTACATTTCGGATTTTCTATCTTTTCATTTTATTTATCTTTCTAGAAGCATTATATAATCTTTTTTCCATATTTCAATACAAAGAATTAATTTGTTTTATAATTTTTATCTTGTTTTTTTTTTATTAATGTATGTTTAAAATTGTGGAAACATTTTTTTATTTTTGTAACTTCATTTTACCATTAGATTTATTATTATTATTATTATTTTTTTAACTTAATAATTTTGGAATGAATTTAATAATTTGCCGCTATTACTTATTATCTGAATTGTGGTAGATTGTATTGTATTTATCAATAAATAAATATTATTATCTTTCAATTAAAAAAAAAAGCTTCTGGAATGTTGTAATATAGTACTTTTCGAATTGTTTTAATGAGAACGTATACCATAAATAGAAAAAAATCACGAGTTACTTATATTGATTTCATTTACAGCTCATGTCATATAAAATATTTTACATCTTAAAAAAAAAACGATAGTTAAGTATTGGGAGAGACAGGGATACAATACGGGTATAGTCTGAGAGCTGGTGTTTGTTTTTTACTAATATCGACCTAAGATAGAAGTGATCGGATCGGGAACGATATGAGTCCAAATTTGAGATTTTTGAATTGTACTGAAATATCTAATTTATTGCAGCTCAAAATAAAAAAATCTGACGTGAAAGATAAAAGACATACAGAGCTGTAATGATAAATGTAAATTTTAATTATAATCAAATATTAATTATATTATACATAAATTTATTTTGGTTGTTTGTTTTTTAGCAGGATTAATTTGTAATTAATAAATATTAATCAATTCGATTGAAACCCTCTGGACCACAACCACAATTTTTTTTAATATAAAACTACATTATAATAAACACTTTAAAACATTATAGTTTTATTTTACATATATATTCAACATAAACGTAACGTTTCAGTTCTTCTGATTCATTGGTCGTGTAGAACACAATCTTCTTCACCAAAATCACATTACTAAAATATATTTTCATTAATACAACTCATAGAAGTATTTGTTACAATTTTCATGAGGGTGGAAAAATTGGCAATCCAAGTTCTCTGGATATTAAGACAAGAGACAGAATCCCTGAAAAAATACCTAGTAAATACTGCTGAAAATAAGGGAAAATATTACTATATCAAGAAAACAGTAACAAATATCTATGAGTTGCAAACATGAAAAAATATTTTTTAATAATGTGACTCGAATAAATAAGATGTAAGATATTTGAAAATCAATTGGGTAATTAGTTTACCACTAATAACTTGACAATAAAATTAGTTTCATATTGTTTGTGCTTGCTTGTAGGGGCTGTAGAAATGTTAAGTTAAATGGTATTTAACAATTTTTATTCAAATTATTAAATTCTATTAAGATTAATTAAAAGTGAATAAATTTTTACTTATTTGAAACATTGCTAACTATAATTACAGAGCCATTTTCTGTGTGCTAAAAGCTTTTTATTTATTTATTGGTATTTAAAATTGTATAAAAAAATACATGAAGCAAATTTGATGTAAGATCATAATGATATGATACAGCATGTAGAGAAACTACCCAGTAGTAGAACTCTGAAAACATTTTACAATATAAGTTACGGGGCCATCTTCTTTTCAGGCACCTCGGAGGATTGTCAGGAATGGAAGAGGAAGCAAGGTTAGAAACTAGTGGGTTTGGGTGGTTAGGGTGTAATAAAGGTAATAGAATATATGATTTATATGGAATCACACATTAATAAAATCGATGAATAGTATCCATACTAATTAAAGAATATTATTTAATTTATATTACTGAATATAATTTAGTTTAAATATGTATATAAATATACATCACGTCTAAAACTTTTTCTTTTAAATCAATAATCATTAATTACTACTATAATAATGCTCCCTTCCGTTTCTTCGAAGAAGGTTTTTCTTTGTTTACTTCTTTTACATTTGAAAAAGGAATGAGGTTGCTCAGTTGGTGATACACCCGATTTCTGATTTTAAGTTAGAAATGATTAAATTAAACATTTCTTATACGAAATCCTTACAAAAATATGTGCTGCCGGAACCTCACGTGGCCCACCCCCAAGGCTATCGCGCCCCACCTGTTGTCCGCGGATCACCGGTTGGAAACCACTACATAAAAGTTTACTAGAAACTATCTGTCATAGATCAATACCAGAGTCGGGATATCTCTTGGAACATACTCAGTCTCTATAAAATGAGTACCAAATCCATCAATGGTTTTAAGGTGGGGCTTAAGATTGAGCATGGTATATCGCTTCGCAAAACCTCTGGTCGAGAAACACTGTTCATCAAGTACGAGTTGCCCCGTTCTAAGAATCATTTAAATCACTCTTTTCTCCTTCATTTCAGAAATATTGTTTTCTTCTTTCGTAAACTACGAGTTATTCGAGAAAAAAAAATTTAAGGTCAAAGATTTTTTTTTTTGCTTAGGATTAGATTTTTTTTTTAACTTAGCCTTATTGTATACAGGATTAAAAATACAGCCATTAATAATTTCATCGTTTTCGTTTTTTCGTTATAGTCATCAATAAGACAGTGAGCGAGCGGCATTTATTCCTTAAAATGTTGAAATAAAGATAAAACGTGTTTCCATTGAAACATGAACAGAATATTTACAAAATACACATGGATCCAAAGTCTAACATCTTTGCTAATGCTGGGCAAATGTAGGTTATATTATTTTTGCATAGTAGACATTTTCATAATCTTTCAAATGCGAGGCCACAATCTTCCAGGAGACGTATAATTCTCAAGTTATTCGAAAATCTTTTTTTTTTAGTCTGTTTTTTTTTTTAAACCCACCCTTATTTTCTTATTTATTTTAAGTATCTTATGAAGTAATCCCATCGTTGTTAAATTCAAATTTATAGGTACTGTCGTTTTTGAAAGACTGATCAATTAATAATTAACATCCTGACTTTTGGCATAGGAACCAAAGAGGGGGATGCTCTGGGTCCTGAGCTTAAGGTTCGAATTTTTTTAGTCTTTTCTTGAGATAATTCTGAGCTTGAAAAGTAATAGAAATAACAATAAATAATTACTTTTTAAAACAATTTTGATCTCTTTTCTCTCAACTTTATTCTCATTTAACATCCGACGTTTCGACCTCTCAGGTCATTCTCAAGGATTCCTTATTCTGTCTTCATTCCTTTTTTTTTTTTTTTCCTTAAAATTCATTACTGCTGGCTAATTGCCTTTGTCCCAATAATTTCTTCCATTAAACTATTTCCTAAATTTAAAACTTTCAATAACTACTTTTATGTTCTTTAACAAACCCCAAACAGAAACCTACCTTCAACTGTATGTTGTTGAAGGTAGGTTTCTGTTTGGGGTTTGTTAAAGAACATAAAAGTAGTTATTGAAAGTTTTAAATTTAGGAAATAGTTTAATGGAAGAAATTATTGGGACAAAGGCAATTAGCCAGCAGTAATGAATTTTAAGGAAAAAAAAAAAAAAAAGGAATGAAGACAGAATAAGGAATCCTTGAGAATGACCTGAGAGGTCGAAACGTCGGATGTTAAATGAGAATAAAGTTGAGAGAAAAGAGATCAAAATTGTTTTAAAAAGAAACTAAACCACTCTCAAACAACTATATAAATAAAAAATAAATCTAATAAATAATTATTTAATAAAAAGAGGGAAAAACAAAAACTTAAAGATTTAGGATAGACATATTAATGCGTCAGGAAAATTTAAAAAATGGCAAAATACAGTACCGTCTTCTTCCGACACCATTAAATAGGATTCATCATTCCAAATTATTACCTTTTTACCTTCTTTTTATTTCCATTTTTAAAACTTTTTTTTTTTATAATACACACATATGAAAATAATTTTGTTATTACCAATCAATCAACTATCATGTAACAATGTTGTCGATTTCAGAAACTCGTTCTGTAATTTCCACCCCTATACTCCTGTTGGTGAGACTTGTTGATTCGGCGAATGAGACGTATCTAAAATCGCAGATACTTTGATAATTTGGGAGTATGCATTGCAATACATATTCCATTTTCAAACAATACTTTGTTAGACTAATTTTCAAGGAATTTCTAGATTTTACTCAACTATTACGACAGTCTTTTGTTTAAATTCTGTAAATGTTGTCTATAAAATAATTCAGAGATGCTGGTATTTCTCCAAATTCTTTTTTTTTTTTTCCTTCCTGGAAAAGGACTTTAGTGTTCAATAATTGTTTACTTTCTGAAGATGGTCTCGGTGGCGGTCAAAACAGGTAAACAAAAGTAGCTGAAAACCATTTAATAACTTAATTTAATCACACTAAATTAAAAATCAGTAAATAACTTTTCGGGGAGCGCGGTGGCACCGTGGTGGGGCTCGATGCTACAAATTCCAGGACCCGGGTTTGAATCTCCCCGCAGAAAATTGTTTTCTGTTACACTGATGCCGTGAGTCAAACCTGTGGGTTCTGGAGTCCTCCTGGGGTCCATCCAGCCGCATACATCGGGTACTCTTAATTGGGTAAAACTCTGGCGGATGAGCGTAATTCCGGCCAAATCTCCTCCTTGCACAAACGTTGCTCTAGTAACAGTACTTCCTTACAAAGTACTGAACCCCTGACCCTTCATGGGTTGGAGGGGTACAGATTTTAATTTTTTTTTTTACTGAATTTTCGCCCCAGTTTGCAGAACTACATCAGAACAATAATAATTATACATTATAATTTCTGAAAATTAAAGTAATGTGTGATATAATTAAATGAAAAATTTCAATTCTACAAATTATTATTCTATTGATTAATATTCATATTCATTTCATTCTTTTAATTTTTTTTTCTATCTTTTTTTTTTAAAATTTCTATGCCTATTTTGACAGTCTCATCATAAGTACAATGTTTGTATATTGTTCTCATTTGTTCCGGCTGATGCCCTGCAAGCTCTGATAACAAATTTCAATAATTAACACTTTAATGAGTACTATGCATTTGGATCTGTATTTTAAATAGTGTTGTTCTGAAAGCGGGGGCACACAGCTCACTTTCCACGTTATATATGCTACGGTTGATGCATTAAAAAAAATTAATTAGTCCAAAATTGTGAGTAATTTAATTTCCTACATGTTTTATGTTAAAATTAAACAACGTATAATGCACAAGAAAGGGAAAACGACGATTTTTGTCTCTTTTCTTGAACTTTGACCTTAAATAACTTCAGACGACAAAGATTTTATGGGAATTTTTAGAAAGTCAAAATAAAGGTCCATGCAAATGTTTAACTTTATATCTTTCATCCAAGGTTGAGCCTTTTTTCGCCTTATTTGATTGGGGTGCAAAGGTAAAAATACAAAAGAGTCGATTTTTTAAATATTTACCAGAAAGGGTAATATATAAATTATTGTCATCATCCAATAAATTAACGTTATTTTTGTAAGTAAAAATTGCCATACCATAGCAAGGACCAAAGGTTTTGTCAATGCCTTATGGTTCAATTTATAGTAAACAGGCCCCAATAAAGAAATTATTGGCAAACTTACAACCGAAGATTTGGTTAAAAATTAAGGTTATTGAATGAATATGGTCCAATACTGGTAGTTAAAGCCCAAAAGTTTACTTTATTTTTATTTACTTCCAGCTGGTTTTTATTTATTTTTGTTAATTATAAGTTTATATTTTATTTATTTGTTTAACCACTATGTAATCTTACTTTAAATTTATAATAAAAGGGATTGTTACGTAAATCATAGAATATAGAAGTTTCTTGTGGTATTGCGTATACAAAACTTCGTTCGTCAGGTATACAACATTGCGAGCTGCAATGGCATTAAGGCTGATAACGCAGTCTAGTTTGCAGTCAGTAATGGCAAGGTTTGGAACTTCTGTCTTGCTCTCACCCACGACTCAAGACTCTCTTACTTCCACAGACTGGAACTTCATCACCATCTGGATGACGGCGGATATTTAGGAAGATATATTGTCCATGAGAATGTATCGATAAGTGCATATTGACCTCCCGGCCATCCGTGAGCGACTTTTTTCTCTCTTTCTATTACATCGAGCTTCCTATTTTTCTGTTAGTTTTGTTTCCTTATTTTTTTTTCTCACCAACGGAAGCACTATTTTTTAAAGAAAATTCTTTTATTTTTGTATGCCTATCCAGAGATTTTTTTATTTCACAATTAAGTCTTTTATTTTTGTAACAACAGGAAACGATTCCTTTTTTTTTTTTCTTCATTGTTCATATTTTAATTTTATTAAATTGTATATATCAATTGGAAAGTTTCTTTTATTCATTATTTGTTTTTGTTATACTCATTTCAGGTCCTCCGTTAAAATGTTTAACTCGAACAAGCGAAAATTCACTTTGGGGAAGACAATTGTTTTTTATTTGCGAAAAACTCCTCACCCCGTAACTGGTAACTCAGTTTTAATGAGCTACATTTATGGGGGTAGGCACGATTTCGCCAAGGGGTGAGCAGACCTCAGATATACACACGCTGGTTAAAAGAAAGATAAATTCTACATTCCAAGATATACCCCCTCCATTTGATTTCTAGTTCATAAAGTTCAATCATTACTTTTTAAATTTTTATTAACCATAATCGCAATAAATTATTAAAAATAAAACTTGAAAAACAAGTGTAAATTTAATTATTATATATCAATACATACAATACACACAATAAATACAAAAATATAACAGATGATCAGGAGTTTTGCAATGAGAGCATCAGCCATCTGGGATTGCTGGCAAAAATATTAACATCTCTTCTACAATGGTGGCTTTTTTTCATTTTGTTTCAACAAACATTCTATGATAACTAAACTGACAAACTGTAAAGGCGGATCCACATGTTGGCCGCTCGCCACGAATCGGAGGCTTGTACAAATGCTCGGTAAACAAAGAGCGGGACATCCACATGTCAGTGTTATTCAGAGAGGCAAGCATGGCGGACGATAAGTGGTTTCAGCCATTGCACTGGGATTATATTATTTTTATTTCACAAAAAAAAAGGTAAATGAAATTAAATATAAATAAATAAGATTAAATATAAAACTTATTATAAAAATTAACTACAACCTCCTAACAGCTCTCAGTTGCAACTATACACAGAACAATGGTGGAGTTGCTACACGAGCTCTCTCACGAACCCCTTTGATCTGTGTCCAAAAACCGACTCTCGACGGATCGGCAACGAGCTTAGGCCAACTAGTACAAGCCACCCATCCACATGCTCGTGCATGCCCGAGTTCGCCTTGGCTTGGCCAACATGTAGAAGCCCCTTAAGATATTCACCTTATACCCAAAGGTGTGGTTGTGATCCGTGGAGAGGTCAACTCAGCAATGTAACCTTACTAATTGTGGTCTGTTTTCAGAAAGAAATCATCTGTCAAATAAGTTCACTATTATTTGGGTTCCAAAAAAAAAAAACCGCGGTCCCACCCCCTGCTACTCTCTGCCTGCGCCCAGGGCTACATTTAGTGGTATTCCATACCTTATCCTGATTAAGTATTGTAATAGTGCTGTGAAATCTTTAAGAATCCGAATATTTTTACTAATTTATAGCTATTCCAAACTGGGCGTCAATAAAGCTTCCTGAACATAATATTTTCTAGTATAGCATTATCATATCACATTATAATTAATCTAGGGTGGCCTTCTAAACGCCTAGGAAAGTTTTGAACTATTCTAAAACTAAAATGGGGCCGGATGTTTTCAGGTAACTCAGGATAACCTTGTTATGATTTATAATGGAAGCTCAGCTACAGCTACGTACATTTTGTTTCTACTTGATTCAAGCACTACATTGTAGTTAATTGATGGAGAGAACAACAGCCACGATATTGCAGGTGTATTAATATGAGGATAACAAGCTGTATTTATGAATGGGATTCCTTCGAGAAGGCATTGCTCTCACGGTGAGTAGTTAACGCAAATCTTCCGGGTTCAGACGCAAGGACGTCACGAGCCCGCCTCATCCGCCTTCGAATTCATTATTTATTCGAGTTGATCCTAGTCCAAGCCCTTACCCTTGAAGACTAAAAAAAAGCAATTAATATGGATCGGCTAAAAGAACCTTGTAATGTAGCAGCCTAGGAAGGAAGGGCGAAGTGCAGCCTAATACTATAAACCTGATTTGTAACCCTAAATTTATCATAATTAATAATAATACAGGCTTAGCGAACCCGAAGGTTCGATGTCGATAACACCAGTCGTTCTCTACATACATCAGTGCAGTGACGGCCCTCCAAACCCAAATCTACAAAATCAGTTTAACGTAATCCTCCCATCTACGTTTCGACCTACACGAAGGTTCAGTGTTTATTAACAAGTTTATTAAAAAAATTTCCGTTCATTACTAAGGTGAACAACCTTACATGCCTATTTTATACGTCGCAATGCTGTAACCTGAATTATATTTACTGGATGCAGTTCCCTCAATTCAGCATTGTGTAGGACCCTTAATTCTCTCGTAAATTCATCCTATTTCGGTCTGAATATGTTACGTTGTTGAAACAACATTGACAAATTGTACTTTTATTGTTTCTAACTTATTTTCTAAAATTAATTTAATCTATTAATTATGTAAGTGCGTTTCTTTTGTAAAATCAATATCTCAATTGTAAATATTGTGAAATCCTGTTAAGTTACGGTGTATTTTACGTAAAAAAAATAGTTTAATGTTATTTTGTTCCGATCGGCAGCTAACATCGTCAATAAACATCGCTATAATATTCCCGGGTACGGATGTTAATACTACATACATAAGCATAACCATAATTATTTTCACATTATGACTTTAATTATATTTATCATAACTTTTTCTAGACTAATTATATTTATCATAGTCTAGAAAAAGTAAACACATATACATACTTCTCATGGAATGATCAATTGAAGCATAAAAACCCATAGCAGAGTTTCATTCAGAGAATGAATTATCACATATTTATTTATATTTTTAACTAAAAACAGTTATTGTAATTTTAAATGCCGCAACCTAGAATGTAAAAAATAACAAGATTTATACAGGATGTTTCAGGGTTAAGTGCCCAAACTGAAAATATGAACTAAGGACCTCAAAACAAAAAAACATTCTCTGATGATATGTCCGCAAACGCTTTGTTCAAGAGATATTCACACCAAAATTTTCATAGTTATAAATTATTTAAGTTAAATGAAATAAATAAAACTTATTTATTCGTTCCAACTACTTTACTAATTAAACGTAAACTATAGATGATGTTCAAAGTGATTTACTTGAGCATTAAGACAGGTTCTTCAACAGCAGCCACTGGATATGTTTTAGTGTTTCACAAGATTATTGAATCTTGATAATTGGTTCTTCGTAAGGAATTAAGGCCATTGACCGGCCTTGCATAGACTTTTATTGTTTAATGTCACCCCAAACAAAAAAATCCAGTGGTACCAAGGCACTGGTCCTGCACGGCCAATCCATCGATTGGGATAATTAACATTTAGCCATTGTCGTGTACCTCTTCCGCAATGTGCAGGACAACCATCTAATTGAAGTCACATGTCCCTTCTCAGTTGTACTAGAATATGTTCAAATAAATCATAGTAATCATTATTGAGAATTTCCAGAAATATGTCCGTATTAGGTCGAGGCTGCAAGAAACCTATTAAAATATTGTCTACTATCCCCTACCACACATTGCTCTGAAACTGGTGCTGAAAATGGTGCTCACGAATTGCATGGGGATTTTTCTGCGACCAGAGGTGATTATTTTTCTGATTGAAGATACCTCTTCTTGTGAAGGTAGCTTCATCTGTCTAGAGAATGTTTCCTGAAAATTGTGCATTATCCACCAACTTGATTTAAGTACCAATCTGAAAAATGTCTTCTTTGCCGAAAATCTCACGGTAATAAATTTTGAACCCTTTAATAATGTGGATGAAGTCCATTTGCAATGAGAGTTCTCCATACTGTAGTTAACATAATACCTAATTCTGCTCCAGCTCTTCGTACAGTGCCAGATGGATTATCATTAAAATATTGTATATATGGTCGCACTCCTCACAACATATCGGCATATTCACCATTAGTATAAATTAAAGGCATAATGCGAAAACTCCTTACAAACTGATAAATGTTATTAACAGTTCCCAATGCTAATTCCAAACAGTGTTAATCCTTAAGTTGCCAATTATTTTTATAGATAGGGATAAAAGGCCATATTAAAATTCTATGTAATCCATCTCCTAAACAAAGGGTTTGCGAACATACCTTCACTTTGAACAACATTTAATATGAATCTTAATGTTAAAATTTAATTAGTAAAGTAGTTAGAACAAATAAATAGGTTTTATTTATTTCATATAACGTAAATAATTCATAACAATGAACATTTTTAGGTGTGAATACCTAAATAAAAGAACTAAATTTACACTAAATAATTATATGTTTATATCAAATAGAGCCTCCTTACTTCAACTACAAAACTTTTTAACCCAACAAAAGATAGAACATCACTAACTAATAAAATTGCAAATCAACCTACAATAAATTGTGAACTAATTTATTTCATTGGATTCTGATGCGAAGTTGTTTAATGATGGTAAAACGTTTACCACTGGCTAGTGGTTGATAATTATATTATCATGAAATCATAATGTGAAAACAGTCATGTTTATGCCTTTGTAAGTAATATTATGTAATGTTCTTATAATTGATAATTGTGTTTATTTTAGAGAAATCTTGGTTATTAATTTTTTTAAATCTCTTAGATGGGCCCTGTAATCCGCTGTTACTGGAGAAAATTCCCTTCTTCCACTTCTTCATTTGAATACTTTACTTCTTCAAGCAAGCTGGACTTTTGACTAATCTTTATTCGATAGCACAACTCATGTCAAGGCCTACCGCAATCGGAAAACCCAGTCTGCATTCTTTTGTGCAGCAGTTGCTACAGCATTTTTTTTCCTAAGAGCATTTTTGGGACTTCGCTGTCATTTAGTCATGCAGCATCCCCTCATCGCAGACGTCCAGTTTTTTTTTTTTTAATTTATATAAAACTTTTGTACTAAGCTGAATATTTGTATGCGATCACTAGTAAAGTGAAAGATGAGATATGCGAGGGAGAAGTAAAGAGGATAAAGTAGATACTGTTAAGGATGAAACAAATAAAAAAAAAAGGAAAGGAAAAAAAAATGTAATGTAACTTGTTATAGTTAAAGTTATTATAAATATCGTATCTAAATTCGTTTTTTTTCAGTGTTTGTATTATATCTTATATGATTGATAAGTATGCTGCGTTCTACAATAACTCCATAGATTTGGGCAGTATGACTTGGTAAAATTTTATATAAAATGGTTTATATAATTTATTTATATAAAATGGTAAAATTGACTTCTTTAATTTCGATGAACTGTTGAAATATTAATAGAAATTTATCTAGCGGTTTCTTATTCGAAGTAATCATGTACTTTACTGTTTTTTATATTAGTCTAGAAGTTATTAACCTTCTTAGTAAGTTTTTTGTATTTATGGAAACAATACAGTGGTCAACCTTTATAGTATTATAAGATTTTTTTTCTTTTAATGGCAAACTTTCAACCAGAAATAGAACTAAAATGACAGAAAATAACAAAAGAAAATATTGAAGGGTCCTGAAGATGGACAGGTCCTCCGAAATGTCGGAAGTATTAGCCTGATGTGAAATTAATGTGAGGACCTGATTAATGATAATAATCATATTTTTTATTTATTCTGTGATTGATCCCTTTAGAATAATATTACAAGCGTCGAAATTAGGCTTTAGAGCCTTAGAGGAAATAAAAAAATAAAAGTGAAATTATAACCCATCATAAAATATAATGAATTTGAAAAGATAAAAATGAACAACAATAATTAATAGATTATATATAATAAAAGTAGAACAAATAAAATAAAATCATTTGTCATATCATAAAACATAAGGTGACTTACTTCTGACAATAAATTAAAAAAAAAAATGATGAAAAATCAAATACAATTATACTAAAATAATAAATTAAAAGGTACATATCTACAAGTATAAACGAAAATCCGAAACATCAAATACAGAAAGTATATAACCCAACTGTATACTTTTTTATTGTTATCAAAAAGTTAATAATAATAAAAAACAAATAAATAAAAATCCACTAACAAGACATAATCTTTAAGAATAATCCAATAAATGAAAAAAAAAAAAAGGAGCAGTGTTGATTTTATGAGTATAAATATATATATACATGTTTATAGATTGGTGTCTTATGTATCTGAATTTTGGTTGACTTGGAGAGAGACACGCTTTTTAGTAACTAACTTTTAAAGTTAGCTGGTATTTCGAGACGTTGAATCTTCAGCTGCTAATATTTATCGAGTTCACCTGTGAATCAAACTATTCTGCGTACCAAAGTCTCCGATTTTTACTTTTTCTCCTTTACCTCTCTTTTTGGAGGGAGGGGGGGGGGTTGGAGCGTATAGTGTGGTTTTGATTCACTAATCAGCAATTACACTTCAGCAGTGTTTCTCTGAAGATTCAGTAAAGTACTCTTGTACTTTTTTTTTTTTTTTTTTTAAATATTTATTTAAGTGTTTCGACCACCCGGGCCATTTACACTTGATTTACAAATTCGATTACAATTGGCATGTTCATACAGTAGAAATACAGATATAGTTAAATTACAAAGTGAGAAATTTACATCCATACATGACATACAAAGACAGTTGAAATTACAAAGTGAGAAATTTACAATCACAATTACCATTACATGTTAACAATTACAATTTACACTTCACAAATTTATTACTGTTGTGGAGTCTTCTCTGATCATTTCCTGTACACATGAAGATAATCGGTGAGACTCCAGAGTAACCCAGTAAGAATGTGCCCAACAGCGAGTTCACTTCAGCAGCATCGACACACCGGTTCATCCTCCCTTCATCATGAGATGACAGTGGGTGAGTCGCGTATGGCCTATCCGAAGATGGGTTAATACATCTCTGAAGCAGATTCATGTTCCGGCCGGATTTAATTAAATTTTATGGTAGAGCTGGAATGATGTAGAAACTTAAAAAGTCTATCTATAGTATGTTTGTTATCCTGCAAGATGGAATGGAGATCATCAGGTATATTATATAAAGATTTGAGGGTGTTATAAGCTCGGCATTCTGTCAGAATGTGTTTGACTGTAAGTTCTGTTCCGCAAGTTTGGCATAATGGTGGAGGATCGCGGGCTATAAGGTAACCGTGGGTCAGGCGCGTGTGACCTATTCGAAGGCGCGTCAAAATCACCTCCTCTTTGCGCACATCTCTAGTTGATGATATTCAAGGGAAGACGTCCCTCCTAATTTCCCTCAATTTGTTATTGGAAACATTTCCCCACATTTATCTCCATTTCAATTTAATCTTGTGCTTAATGAGAGCAATGAAATCACTAACAGGCACTTCGCGATAAGGTATTCCTTCAGTAATCGCCACTTTTGCTGCCCTATCGGCCAGTTCGTTGCCCGCTATTCCGCAGTGTCCAGGGACCCAGGCGAAGAACACTGACATACCGTTTCTGATGGCAGACTGTAATGAGTAATATATAGTTTGATTTAGCGGGTTAGTTTAAAAAATATTTCTTAAGCTAAGTAGGACAGACAAAGAGTCTGTACAGATGACCAATTTTTGTTTTGTTGGGTGAAGAACATTTAAACTTTTGTTTATTGCAACCATTGCTGTATAGCTACTACATATCTGTGATAAAGAGAATAGGTACTGATGATCATTGCACACAATCGAGGCTCCAACACCTGAGTAATTTTTGGAGCCGTCAGTATAAATGAAGTCGGCGTCACCTAATTTATGTTGCAGTCTGAGAAACTCATATTTATATCGATATAGTGGAGTGTTGTTTTTAGGTAGCCTTGAAAGGGAAAGACAGAGTTTAGGAGAGGGAAATCCCCAAGGACAAGATGATGGAATTACAGTCTCTTGCAAAGTAGGTATTTCTATGTTTAGACTGAGCAGTAAAGTGGAAACCTTGACTGTAAACGGTGTTCTCTTGGTTAGGTCGATTTGCTGCTGGTTTAGAGTCTGTCTATTTGGAAACAGCTCATTAATAGGATGGTTTATAGCTGATATGATTTTAACAAAGTAAATTAGATCCAGCTGTTGTAGGTCAAGTGGAGGCTCGCCAGCATCGACATATAGACTATTGATAGGACTTGAGCGGAAAGCACCCGTAGCTATTCTGAGTCCTGCATTTTGTACAGAGTCAAGCATTTTAAGGGTGGTACCCGATGATGAGTTGTAGGCATTACAACCGTAATCCAATTTTGATCTCACTAGCGTTCTGTATAGAGTCAGCATACTTGTTCGATCCGCACCCCAGTTTGTGTTACTGGCCATTTTCAAAAGATTAAGAGAGCGGAGGCAACTTGCTTTTAATTGTTTTATATGCGGGATCCAGCTGAGAGTTCTATCGAAAATCAATCCGAGGTACTTGACAGTGTGAGCGAATGTAACTGGTAGATTGTTCATGGTCAGTGACGGCATTGCAATCGGCTGTCTTTTGCAAAAAAGAATAGCAACGGTTTTATTTGTTGACATTTTAAATCCGTGATCAGAAAGCCATACACTGACATTGTTTAGAGCATTTTGAATATCTTCTTGTAAGTATACTACGTTTTTCCCTTCAGTATAAATAACAAGATCGTCCGCATAGAGCATCCTTTTAACAGGTAACCCAACCACATTCAATACTTTATTAAAACAAATACAGAAGAGAGTCGCGGTCAAAACACAACCCTGAGGCACTCCATTTTCCTGTTCGAATTCTTTCGATAGGACATTACCAATTCTGACTCTAAAGCTTCTGTTAAGTAAAAAATTGTTTATGACTAACTAGAGTGTCAATTATAAATCTTTTCCAGGTCCTATCAAAAGCATTTTCTATATCAAGAAATACTGCTAATACTTTTCTCTTATTTTCAAAGCCTTCTAGGATATCGGACTGTAACTGAACCAGGTTGTCTCTAGTACTCCTTCCTTTCCTAAACCCACTCTGCCATGCTGGCAGTACGTTTTTAGCTTCCAAGTACCATGTTAGCCTATTAGAAATAAGTTTTTCCATCAATTTACAGATAGATGAGGTTAGGGTTATCGGTCTATAACTATTAACATCCATGGGGTCTTTGTCTTTTTTCAGAATAGGAATCGTGATCGCTTCCTTCCATATATTCGGAAAACTATTAGAAAGAAATATTTTATTCAATATCTTCAAAATCGTAGATTTATTAAGGGAACAGAGGTTTTTTATCATAGCAATGCAGATCTCATCTGAACCGGGTGAAGAATCTTTCCTAGAGTTCAAGACGGCTAGAAATTCGTCCATGGTAAAGGACAGGTTCATTGGATCAAGTGGATCATTAGTGATAACTTGCTTTGTGTTAAGGAATTGCGTAGAGTAATTTACAGTTGATGAGGTATCACAGAAATGTTTTGCTAGAGTGGTTGTGTGATTACAGTTTCAGTTTCATAGTGGTCACGAATTTTCAGACAATTTAATTGAGGTGAGCAGCCATAACCCATAATTTTTCTAACTGTGTGCCAGAAAACAACTCCTGGTGTGTTACAGTTAACCTTGCTAACAAAGTTCTGCCATGATAATTTTTTACTATTTTTTATGACATATCTTGCATGTTTTCTGGCCGCTTTATGATTCTAGTTTTTCGGAGGATGGTCGGCGAAGAAATTTTCTAAGTGCCCTCTTTCTGTTTTTTATTGCTTTTTCACATTCATCTGACCACCACGGTACATGGGGGCGGGTAGTATTTACTCTAGCAGAAGCGGAAAGGTATGGGATCGCTGTTTGGGCGGCTTCAAGTATTCTAGTATTTAATTGTAGTATTAAGCGGTCAGGGTCAGTATCAGAAAGATCTATATCCGAAAGTTTAGCCGCCGCTTGATATTGGGGCTAGTCAGCTTTAATGAGCCATTTGTTGTGTCTGGTGAATGAGAGGCATTTATTAAGAGTTTTAATAATTATAGGGAAATGGTCGCTGCCATGTGTATCATCTAAAGTGTACCATTGAGTCGTGGCTTGTAACAGTGGGCTAGTGATAGTAAGATCAATTGGTGAGAGTTTTCCAGATCTGGCACAAAGGTGAGTTTGATAAATTGGATTATTTATTTATGTAATATTTAAATTACAATTATCTATGAAAGACTCGACCAATTTACCCCTCTCATCCAGGTGGTCACTATCCCAAATGAAATTATGCGAATTAAAGTCCCCAGCGAGAATTACTGGTGGGGGCAATGAATGTAATAAGTCTTTCAATTTTGAACTGTGAATAATCGACCAAGAGGGAGGTATAGAGAGCATAATGTGAACGGACGAGGTTGTGATAAAATTCTTACTGCTACTGCTTGCAAATAAGAAGTAATATGTAAGTCATTAAAGGGAATATTCTGTTCCACTAAAATACACACCCCACCACAAGCAATGCGACCAGCTGTACTTTAAACAGCTGTACTTTACGACACTCTTGTACTTTAAAAACCTGCGTCTTAGAATATCACGATCATCGGGTTAAATTAGGATTTGTTGAAAAATAGTCCATCCTATCTGGATTTCATACCATCTGATGGCACATTCCAAGACAATATGATACACAATGATGCCAAACAATCACTATCCCTGAGGAGATAGATTGTAAGTATAATTAAGGATATAGTACAAACAGCTCAGAAATAACTCCAGACATCCTCACAGAACTTTGACTAATTGTCATCATCATAAACCTTCATTGTCATTCTTATAAGGAGAAGCTAGTTTTTATCCTTTAGCTATCTCTCTAGCTTCAGAGAGATGTCGAAAGGATTTCACTAAATAGTTCTCGAATCGCGCTAATACGCGTCATCAATGTTTCTTTAATCTCAAAAATGTTTTATTTGGTTTGCTTCAGGAGCAGAAGTGGTTTGGAGTAGATTTGGATCTACAATCAACCAATGATTGAATTCTCTTTCTTAGAGACTGGATGCACAGTTCTCATACCCATATTCCAAAACCCATGATAAAAGATACTCGAACATTGGATGTAAAAAAGATAAAGTAAAATGTTTAACTGTTTGCACGAACTGCAGCGGCTAGTCGAGCGATACAACGGGAGACCACTCCTCCATACTTAGCAATGTAGCACTGTGTGAGGACGACTTCAACCTGCCTGATGAAGAAAAATATCCAAATGAGTAAGTAGTTAATGATAAGAAAGCCACCTCAAACAGCAAAAGCGATTCTAAAGAACAATGTGTTACATCTAAGAGGAAAGTAAAACTGAAGACAAACTCATCTTTTTTATTTTAATGCATATATATGTTAGGCATAATATGTTGAACACTATTGAGTAAAGAAGATTTACCCAGAATGTATATGGTTATTACCTGAAATTGTCACTGGGTATGAAATATCGTCGACGGTATCTGACGTTATTCTTTCAGTGTTAGCGGCAGTTTTAGATATTTTTTCAGCCTTTTTCGAATTTGCCAACATTTCAGGGCTATATATTCTACAGAGGTGACAAGACGCACCACTGTCTAGAAAAAAAATCAATTTCAGAGGAACGTGTAGAAAACGCTGCAAACAGCGTCGTAGCTGCACCCTTGTTTGGATTGTTTCCGCTCCTCTTACCAGTTCCTCCAGATGAAGAACAGTTCTTGGCGATGTGTCTGTAACCGCTACACTGAAAACAGCGAGGACCTTTAAAAGCCTTTTTACCGGCTTTACCTTGCTCATATTTCTTGAATTTCTGAATTCCCTTATACTGAACAGAACCTCCTTTGGAACTATGGCCGTACAAAGCGGAATTTGAATTTTAACAATTATTATTTTCAAAGCTTGATTTTACAATGGAAAGGTCTTGCTATAGTTTTGTTTTAACCGAATCGGCGGTTCTGACGTGCTCGAACTCTCAATGCCCATAATCATGGGTTCAAAACGGCTTGGTAATCCGGCAAGAAGGATTGTTCCAACCCATTCATCACTTACTGTAAGACCAACTGACGTTAACTTATGCGCGGTTGTAATTATCCGGTTCACATATTCTTCCACGGAACTACAGTCTAATTGTTTTGTAGTTATAAGAATACAGAGAAGTCCAACTCGTCTTGCCAACCCATCGTCCTGAAAAGCTTTCGATAGGTTTTCCCATACTTTTTTTTTATTGTTTGGCGGTAGTCGTATTTTGAATGTGAACATAATTTACTGGTTCAACCAATAAGATTAACTTGGAACGACATTTCGTTATCTTTCTTCTTGTCGGGATCCCTTTTTGTTGTTATACAATACCACAGCTCCAAATCTTCTAGATAGGCCTGCACTGCGAATTTCCATGTGTCGAAATTTTCTAGTCCCTTTAGACGTTCAACCGGCAGCGACTGGTGAGACATGGCGGATTCGCGAAACGAAAAATAATAACTTGAATGAAACTCACGAATTTACGGCCACTGAGCCCATAACCTGTTGAATCTAAGATTCTATAGTTTAGGGCAAAAGATAACACAGGTCATGGAGTTGTGACAATATTTATTGAACACAGTAACAACACGGAACGGAACAATAGAAGAGCCACTAACACGTATATACAATGTGTAAAGGTTATACAAGAAACGTGGTCGAGACAGTGTTGCCACAGATCCACAAATAAATTATCCAACAGATTGAACTTGTTTATGGCCAGTGCCTTTCTGAGTAGTAGATGGGGAAATTCCACTGGGAGCTAGAGACATTTAGGAATTTACATGGGGGAAATCCACCAGCAGAGTAAGTTACTAAAAAATGGATCGAGTTCATTGCTTCTTGGAAATCTCTAATTTGAAGATATAACACTCCATCAGAAATAACAACTATTATATAAATAAATAAATCCGTTCACATTGTAAGCATCTCGTTCATTTTTTTGTAATTGAATAAATTAATAAACAAGTCAAGATTTTTTCTCTGCTTCAATCTATTCCAATGTGGCATACAAATAGTTTTATTAACCTTCATTTTGTTTATTTTTTTTTTAATTCAAAGTGGATACTGTATTGATAGGGGTATTAAGACTCTCAGAGAAGTGCAAAAAATTAGAAGAATCTTTTGATTTTGAAGAGGTAAGTGAAAAGTTAAAACCCGAAAGAGTTCTCAAAATTAAGATATTTCATATTGGTCAAAAACTAATACGAAATCTTCGAGCTTTTCCGTAATTATTTAAGGGTAATACGTTTTCCAAGAATTATAAAAAAAAAAATCTCATAAGTTGTTTTGGGTAGTATGAACAGAATAGTAAGGCTCAGTAGATAAGTTTCAAGAGGAATGTTTCTCTTTTACTACTGGGTTACTACTGACATCTTTGGGACGTTGCCACAGCAATATGTTGGGAAAATTCCATATTTTCCAACAATGATCGAATTTCTTAATTTCATTAAAATATTTTAAAATTTCCTACTGTATTAAATTTATCATGATTATTCAGGTGAAAAATATCTTTCAAAAATAACTAATTCACTATCAGGATAGAGTTTTAATAGTTTTTTTAATTCCAAAAAAATAGTAATTATCAAATCAAAGTGTGATTTTGATTGATTAAAATTCCAACCTGTTAATGAAAAAATAATTTTTGGAATATATATTTCACCTGCATAATCATGATGAATAGAGTATAATAGGGAAATTAAAAATATTTTAATGAAATTCGGTCATAATTGTTGGAAAATTTAAGATTTTCCTCTCTCTTGTCAACATATAGTTATGGCAACATTACAACCAAAGAAATTAGTAGTAACCGAAAATGAGAAACATTGCTCTTAATAACCACAGAGTCTTACTTTATTGTCCATCCTATAAACCAAAACTTTTGAGATTTCAGGAATTACTGATAACATTGTTTCTTTAAATATAGACTCTGAAAATTACGGAAGAGTTAAATTACAAGTCTAAAGATAATTTAGATTCACTTCAAATTAGACGTCCGTTGAATGTCTGTATTTTTATCTATTAGGACATAACATAGAAAAGAAAAAGAGCGATGATCACATCTAATTTATGGAATATTTCCATGATAATGTTTTATAATTGTGCAGATTATCCAAGATGACTGCGCAATGGAAGAATTCTTTATAAGACTAGTTTTTAAAAAGAAGGCTGGAGGGGAGAGAGAATCCAAAGGAGCGTAGAGGTGAGAGAAGGACCACAGCCCGTCCAGCGGGAACAGGGTCAACATGGATTCTCAAGGGCTAGACCACGGCGGCCTGAAGAGTCACTTCTACTCCTTATCGTCCCTCATCATCCCCATCTTCATCTTCCTCTACGTAGGATGGAGGTTGGCCAACAAGAGGTTCATCGAACTCGCCGAAAAGATACCCGGCCCTCCGGGTTTTCCGCTCATTGGTAACGCTCTTGAACTTCGTGGGACGCCAAACGGTAAGGGTTCTCTAATTATGAGGCGTTTAATAATTTTTAAACCAAATATAAAGTATTAACTTACCTAGTATCACCTAAAACTTAACTTACCTAAAGTATTACCTAAACACAAGTAAAATATGCAAATTTATAAACCGCAGTTTTTGAATGACACAACAATTTTACTTGAAATTTTAATTAAAATATAATCATTCAACCAAAAGCTGTTTCTAGCTTCAGATTTTTGCACATCACGATTGGTATTTAACTTATAACCAGTTGACAGATCAAATTTTCTTGAGCAATAATAAAACAAGCCAAAAAAAAAGAAAGAAAAAGTAAATAAAAACAAAAACGAGTAAATATTTTAATAATGAAATACAATAATTTTTTACATATGAAATTTATTTTAGGAGGTCATTTGTTTAAATTATAGATAAAATTATTTCATCATAATTTATAAATAAATAATTTTAATAAATAAATCAATTAAATTATTATAATTATTTTATAATTTATTTTAAATTATTATAATATTTATTCATTAACAATAACCAAAATCTTCATTTGTTATTTTTTTGGACATATAATATTTTGAATTTGAAATGAAATTCTCAAAACTTTTTCAAATGTTACTAAACTATTTCAATGAGATTGATAGAATAGCTTTTTAAATATATATATTTTTAAGTTGATAAAATTTGCTACAATTTGAGACCAAAATGATCACAATATACCTAATATTTTTCAAGATTTGTTCTCTTCATATATTGCCCATTTGCCAATTAAAAAAAAAATTCTTGATTGTCTCTTGTCTTGTGAAGTATCTTTAAAAAAATGTTTATTCTAGAAGAATATGCGAGTAGAACGAATTTGAAGTAAATCAAATTAGCTTTCATTTAGGCTAAATAGTTCTCCAAAAGACGGCAGATTGAAAAATGAATTTTGAGGAAGAAATAAACAAAACAAAAAAAACAGCAAATTATAATTAATAATGTCAACTCACAATTAATACATAAGTATAAAATGCAAACCGGTTGTACAGAACATGAAGAAATTAAAAACAACTACAATGAAATGTAACTAAAATAAGTAAATGCTTCGTATTTTCCTATCTGGTTTGCATTTTATATTTTTAATAAAATTCTTTAAAAAATAAATTAAAATAAACATTTAAAATTTAATGATTCAAGTTTTTTCTCTTAAAATACATTTTTCAATATTTTTGGATGTCTGCCAGTTATAAGAGCCATCAAGCCTAACCTTAACCTTATCTTATAAGCTGAAAGGAAAGCTAATTAAATTCACTTTGAACTCATTCTACTTAACAGTTCTCGTAAAATTTATGCTTTGCACAATATTTTCTGAAATAGGAGAAGTGCTTTTTATTTTTTTTTTTTAACTTTTTAGAGAAATTTATGAAGATCCGGATCTTCGAATATAATGATCTCACAAGAGTCCATTTTGGTCATAAAATAATACATTTGAATTCATGACGTGGACAAGATTCTTAGTAAAAATTGTGTTTAAGAAGTTGTTCCAAAAATTTGTGGTAAAATTTTTAAGTGGTTTTCAACTGTAAGAGATCCATCCATTAACCAATAGCAAGAAAAACTGTTATTAACATTGTTTTTATTTTTTATGTAAACGCAATAAGATATTCATTACTCCATTTAAATAATGAAAACTTTCAAAATTTAATATAATGACGTTTTAAATAATTTACTTAAAACAAAACTAAATTTTTAAAGGTAATATATCATGAAGAGCTGAATGAAGTATGAAGATGTTCAACTTGGTTTAGTGAAACATTACAGTTAATTTTATGGTTAAGACAAATGTATAGCCACTTAAAAAATCTTATAATATGGACAGAATAACGATGTAAACGTCTATAGGTTCAAAGGTTGCATTAATTAAATCGTTAAAATGAATATGAAGGGTATGTTCCGGGGGTGCAATCAAGTAGAATACAAGTTGCCGACGTTTCGCCTATTTATTCATTCATTACCTTGATATCTTTAAACACGACAGCCCTGATGAAGCCCTGATAAGTGGAGCGAAACTTCAGCAAATACAGAGTTTAAAACTATTTTTGTTCCATTTCGATCACACCCCCAAACATTTCCTTCATAAAATCTTTACATTGTGTAAGAATAAATCATATTGAATTTAACATAAATCAATACTCTGACTAAACATAAGCATAATACAAATTTATTTCATATAACAAAAGCAACATTAAAATATAAATTATCCGGAGCGTTAATACAATTATTTATTGGAGGGGCCCAAATCTGAAATTGCCCTACAATACACAACTATAAAACCAGTTAATTATTTCCAACATTCAATTATACTGAGAAATATTTTAATTTTTTCAACTTTTTTGGAATAAATGTTGCGTATGTTGACACTTTACAATGATATGTCTATCAAATCCCAATATCGACTTCAGACGTATTGGAGATAGTTGTAATAGTACAAGAGCCGGGAAGAAAAAAAGGCAGTTATCTCACCCCAATTACTTCAATAAAAACGATGTATAATTACTAGTCAAAATTGACGAGTCTGCCAAGTATAGGTAGGGGGATTAAAAAATGGCGGCTGTTTCAAAACCTTAAAAAAACATTAATTTTTCATTCGGAGCTCTATATCTTAAAAACTACCAACAGCACTAGAAAATCTAAGAGAACACTATTTAAAGAAGAGTAAATTTGCTGAAATATTAGCCCTAAAAGAGCTATTTACGTCCAATAGTTCTCGAGATGTAGCTTTTTAAAAAGAAAAATTTCTTAAAAATCTACTGAAAGATAAGTAGTTAGTTAATTTATTTTGAGAAATCTATATCTCAGGAACTATGTGACGTACAAATGTCTATTAGCATTCAAATTAAAGCTAGTTTATTGATAGTTTTAGATAATAGACTATAAAGAAGTTTATGACCTAAGGTAGTTTTCATGATATTTACCCAAATAAATTTATTTATAGTTGTTCGGACAATAAATTTGATTTATGAACCATTATACTATAATTTGATTTAAAACTTCATTTCAGAAACCTTCGGACGTACTGATGTCTACCAGCGTTCAAATTAAAACTAGTTAAATTTACTACAAAATAGTTAATTATCTTTATCTTTGTAGGAGTAGTAGTTTTTATGATATTTGGCAAAAGAAACTCACAAAATGTTAATTTCTAGTTGTTTGTATAAAATGTTGGATTTTTGAAAAAATATATAGATTCATAAGACGCACATTTGTCTTCCAACACTCAAAATAAAGGAATTTAACTTAATACAAAGTAGTTTATGACACTTATCTTCGTAGAGGTAGTAGTTTTTTTGATATTCACACATGAATATAAATTTGGCAAATGAAAATTTGTCCGAATAACTATGAATCAATTTATTTTAGCAAATTTCATGAAAGCTACTACTCCTACGAAAATAAACTAATTTATAGTCCATTAAACTAGCTTTAATTTGTGTGCTAATAGACATCTGTACGTCAAATGGTTTTTGAGATATAAATTTTTCAAAATCACTAACTACTGATCTTTTAGTACGTCCCATACAACATGTTGCTTTTTAAAAAGCTATATCTCGAAGACTATTTAACGTAAATAACTCTATTAGGGTTCATATTTTAGCCAATTTACTCTTCTTTAAATGACGTTCTCTTAGGTTTTCTTGTGTTGTTCCTACTTTTTAAGATATAGAGCTCCGAATGAAAAATTAGTTTTTTTTATCGCTTTGAAACAGCCGCCATTTTTTATTCCCCCTACCTATATTTGACAGACTCATCAATTATGACTATTAATTATACATAGTTTTCATTATTGTAATCTAAAATTGGCGTTATCTCTAACTGCCTTTTTTCTCCTCTTGGGCTCTTGTACTATAAATTTCGGCTATTTGAGCAAGAGTCCCTTGAAATTATTCCTGATAACTATAATTAACTAAATGAAAAATAATAGAAAACATGCCAAAGCATATACTTTGGCTAATATTCAGCACTTTAACTTCAACGTTAGGGCTACGGTTTAAAATCTATTCCAGTCAAGAAAAGAAATGTTATCCTGGCACAATTTCTTTACGTAATTAAGTAATCGCCAATTAGTTGCGGGTTCAGCTTTATTCAAATATTTATTTTGTAAACAGATACGATGGTTTCATATTTAGAATAGCTCACAACATTAATTACAAATCCTAACGGTTTTATAATTGGCTAAGGAATTTTTACAAGAACTGATTTATCTATAAAGTACTATCTTTTTCATCTCTTGGGGTTTAGATTTCACATGTCATTTTAAAATTGGTATTAGTAAATTTCTGAAATAACTGTGCAATTTTATTTTGAAAGCGTACTATTTGAAGTACTGTTTGGCATTTTAGACATCCTATTTAATCATTTACCCTACAAGAACCTTTAGGACAGAATTTTTATAGTAAGTCCTTTTGAGAACTTGGTTGTTGACATTTTTAAAATAAACATTTTTTTAAATAACATTTTTACACTTTTGTATTAAAATTCTTCATTATAAAAGCCCTATAGAACTTCTTTGTAAGTATTTTTTCAATAAAATTTTTCTATTATACAAGCTTTACTTATAACTATTTGTTAGAGTGCCTGTGTGCATGCATAATTGGATTCATATTCAATTAAATAATGGAAAGATTGTTTATATTTAAATACCAAGTCCGTATTTAACAAAGCGGGGGCCTAGGGCAAGGTGAGAATTAGAGAATATATTTTCTGAACAACTTTAGATTTTTAATATAAATAAACAAAATAATATAAATCATTTATCATTATAAAAAAAATTAATGGGCCCTGAACCCATGGGATAAAGACTACATTGAGTAGTAATGTTTTTCTCCGGAGGGTTTTCCTCCGAAGATCAAACCGTATAAATGTGTGCAAAATTATGTGAGAACTTATATTTAAAATTTTCCAGAAGAGACTTATATTATCAGAACTATTATTAAAAAGTTTTGAACTTATATTAAAGAAACGTTAATCAAAAGCTCTTAATAAAATGTTTACTAAAAGGTCTAATTAAACTTTTATGTTATTATGGTTGAAGTTCTTGTTAACTAATAATTAAACTGAACCTTTTTAAAAGGTTAATAAATGTTCGGAACCCTGGTTACTGGCTCTTCAAATATTAAATGAAACTTGTTCGTGTACTGTGGGTATCCAGTATCTTATATAGTTTTATTGATGAGCTATTGATTTTATTTGATATCATAAGCTTATTTATTTTTCATTATTATTATTTGATTTTGATTTTTTTAAATAATAATTATAATGGTTAGTTATCGTATCAATGAAGATAAAAACAATGGAAGTTTTAACCGTTTACATTTTTATTATTTATTATATCTTATTACTCATATAAGAGATAAAACATAATGTGTAATTTTTAGTTTTATTAGAACTAGTTCTAAAATATTTTTAACTGGACATGTTCAGATAAAAGTTGGCGTGTAATTAGTATAACTACTTTTATTACTTAAATGTATATTTCATCTTATAATTTTAATATTAATCAATTTAATAATTATTAATATTAAATAATTTATTTGTTATATTTAGAAATATTTGAAAATCTCTACTCGAAGAGTGATATCTACCCAGATGTCGCCAAGGTGTGGGCGGGTCCAAGACTGCTGGTTTTTCTGACACATCCAGCTGATATTGAGGTAGGATAGATTTTATTTTAAAAAGTATACTATGATTTCCACATTTATGTAAATCAGATATTGACAGAACTAGTGAAAGAAGCATGGAATATTTATTTCTATAATTGTTCCAGAAATTTTATAACTGATTCCTGAAATTGTAGCTTCTTCCACATTTTTCAATTTCCAGCAATTAACAGAGTTAAAGAAATTAGATTTTTTTTTTAAATCATTTATTACTCATTCAGGGACTACAAAAAATAGTGTTAACTTCAAGTTCAAAACTTCAAATCAAAAAATGCGAGTGTCATCATTTTTACCAAAACTCATTGACATTACTATTGACTATACTAAAGCAAAAACATACATATATTGGCTACTCAATTAATTATGTTTGGATGGTTAATGGAGCATCTGAATCAGAGTTATAAATATTGAAGATAAGTATCGACATTTTCGCCGAACCTGCAAGTAGAAGTAAAGTAAATTTACAGGGTTTACTAAAGAGAGAATTATTTACATTAAATGTTCAAAGTTTCCTTGCTCTTTGTAGTGAAAAGGCGATCTTCGGCGCATAAGGTGGACCTTCGTACATTTAATTTAGGAAGCAGTTTGGTCAAGCGTCTCTACTTTCATGGGAGACGAAAGACGCCGAGCGAAGGTCTACCTTATGTATAGAAGACTAATTCTTAGGAGACTTCAAATGTTCATTGAAAATAATCTCTCCCACTTTGTTTACCTATCCATTACAGGACCAGATGACGAATACTTGAAAATTGAATAATTAAACGTTATTAATTGTGAATGTTTTCTCTGATGCAGTGGCAAAATTATAAATCATTTGATCGCAGAACTATATTTTTCACATAATTATTTACACTTCAAAACATTTTTATGCCTCACGTTTTTTTTTAAAAATAAAAAATTAAAGTTTAATTTCCCTTAAAACCTTTAATGTATTGATGTTTAATGAGGGCTTTTTGTCACAATTGAGGTAAAGAATCATCATTTAAAGTTTCTTGGCTTGCAAGATATGATTTGAGAAAATAATAATTATATACTTTTTTAAAAATTATTTAAGCTATTGGTAAATAAATAAACTCAATATAATTCTCAAAAGGAATATTTGTTGTGGATACGAATGAAATACATTTTGTTGATTATTTCATATTTTTCTTTTCTGATTTTAGTTTTTGATACGGCAAAATTAACATGTATCAGATATGTCTGTAAGTAAACAAACGAAATAATTAAAAATGTTCTAAAAAAAAAACATTAGCTGTGATTAACTCATTTCTAAACAATACACTTTTCCGAGAATGAAATATGTATTGCGAACTCAAACAAGTAAGAAAGAAGTGAGGGGGCGTCCGTAGCTCAGATGGTTAGCCCTAGGTCTATCATTCTGAGATCTGCGGGCGGTGCCGGTGCGAATCGAACGGCCTATGGCGTTGACTTTTTTATTAAGTGGCGGTCTCACAAAATGAAAAACTTGACCCCCCTCACAATGGTTAGAATAGGCCGGTCACCTGTAGATAACTAGGCAAACATCACCTTCGCTGTGGATTGCCTTAAAAAATAGAAAACAATATGTGGTGTGCGGTAGTTACACGCATCGTAGAGCGGTAATTGATTTAGTGCGTTACCTTCGCAAATGTATGTATTTGGCTGGGAGTCAGGTCCAAGTTTTCTCTCAACTATTATTATTGAGTTTAATTTTCTCCAGTGATGATATTTTAAAAAGTATAATTTCAGTTTCATTTTATCAGCTCGTTCTTCACAACATATTTTGTTTTGTTTTTCATTATTATTTATTTTAAAGTTTGTTTTCTGACTAAATATATTATGTTAACAAGAGTAGTGTTTCATTGAATTTTCATTTCATTGCAACTGATAATTAACATTAAGTACACCCTTCTTTTCCAATTTTCTCGTATTTATAAATATATTTCAGTAAACATAGTTTCAAGTAGATTTAAAAAGAAATTAATGCTGACTGGAAAATTAAATCAGAGATTTTTGATACCACTCGATAGCACCGAACATAAAATGAACTGAAATATCCATTCTGCAATAGGTGTACCAGAGTTGGAAAGATCTAGAACGTCCGTTTCAACTCACGATCAGTTTGATTTGAATTTTCCGATAAACATAGTTTAAATGATTCAGAACTTTATGATCGAAAACTGCTTAGCTTGAATATAAATAAAACTAAGTTGGCTAAGACAAATTATATTTTTAGTAATAAAAATACGCAATGTACATGTTCATTCATTTTCCAAATTATAGTATAACTTAATCTTACCTGAATTGAACAAGGTGGCAAACAATTAGCACTTGAAACTACACAAAACACCGCCATAAATAGAGTTTGTATGATTAGCTTTTAGAATCAGAGAGCACATAATTATCGTTAGTTCTTTTTCGCGGCACTGTGCATGAGATCGGTACTGAACCAGTGTTGCCAGGCCACCACAAGTATTAATAAATAATATTAATGTGCCTACTTTTTTTTTAAAACCCTTGCAACTGGACTAAATTATTGGTCTGAGATTATTGTAGAAAAAATACAATACATATTATTTCAGGATTACTGATTTAAACTTACATATCAGTGGTAAAATTGAAGAATTCAACAAATTTGAGAAGTTTTGCATTTTTACCTATTTACTGTAAAAGTTATAATATTGATTAGTTTAACTAAGTAAAACACGTTTAAGACTGCACCAGGTTCCTGTAAATATAAATATATTATGGATTTTCCATCCAAAAAGAATTTTTTAGACCAGATAGAATGTAAAATATTTTATCCTAACAATCGTTTCCTTTTTTTACAGAACACCGACGATATTTTCAACTTGGATCAATAAAATATTTTTTTTCGGAGGTTAAAAAATAAAAAATAAACTTAGCGTGTTTTAACTTTTTTTCTCTTTTGGAATTCGGACGGTACACTTTTAAGAGACCTTACCGTTTGCCCCTCCTCCCTAGTTTTGTATCTTATCGCGATATTTGAAATTTATTTTATTATGCTAGTGGGAGTCAACTTTTATTTTTTAGTGGGTTCCCAGAACCGATTTCGACCTTCCCACTCAAACTCCACCAAATTCTAATTAATTTTTTAAAACTCTGTTAATTTACTAAGCAATTTCTTTTGCATATATATACCTGTCATGTGATTAAGAGGTTTCTTTATCAAATAAATTGCTTAAAAATCTTAATATTCTGCATAACAGAGCTGATTTTATGTTGCTAACAAAACAGGAGAATCAGTTCCTATCAAAAAGTGTTTTTCTAAAAAATATTGATTGGTTTCAGTTTAAGTTTAATATTAATATAAAAAATTGAGTTTAGATATAAAGCTAGATGTTTAGGCCTTGTGCATGATTTCAGATTGTACTCAGCAGCCAGGATCATTTGGACAAGTCTGCTGAGTATGACTTCTTGAGGCCATGGTTAGGAAATGGACTTCTAGTGAGTACAGGTAAAGGCAATTAAAAATTAATGTTATCCTAATAGATTTGTAATCTGTTTTACTAAGGAGAATACATGGTAATTAAAAAAAAAAATTGATCAGTATCAGGTACAGTTGCAACAAAAGTTATTCACACACATTATTTTTACTGTCTACAGTACATTTTTTTTAAAGTTACCTATTATATAGCTTTTATGCATAGACTATTATAGCCAGCATTATATGAACCAGTTCATATAATGTTGTAAACAAATGTTGAAAATTTATAAGCAAATAAGAAATAAACAAAATAGTCTATATTTCAAATGAGGATCACTAAAGTTATAAATTCTTTATTTAGTGCCATGAAAGACATTTTAAGATTAATAAAAAAATTAATTAACTTTACTGAAAATCTTACAACTACTGTAAAATCATTATGGAGGACCACTAAAAAACTGCTGAATTTCAAAGATTTTAACCACCCACTTCTCACCGAATCCCAAACCTGAACCAGAACTAACGCAGAAAAATCATAAACATTCGGACAACACCTCTCTAAAACCTTTATTCCACATCCTTATATCCTTAACCTAATTCATCTTGAATGTATTGAAGCAGAACTAAATATTCCGCACCAAAATCTACTGATCTACATGACTGTAATAAGGCCAATCAGGACATATGGAGTTGAGCTTTGGGGCTCCACTAAACCTTCGAATTCCTCTTGTATTCATTCCTTACAATCCAAAATCCTTCATAAAATCCTCAATGCTCCTTACTTTGTTACAAATAAAATCATACATAAAGAACTTAATGTTCCCTATGTAACCATGTAACCGATCTAGCTCAAAACAGATATCACTCCTTCCATTATAAACTCTCTAACCACACAAACCCCCTAGTTTCTAATCTTGCATCGTCTTCCATTGCTGATAATCCTCCGAGGCGCCTGAAAAGATGATGGCCACAAGACCAGCTATTGTAAAATGTCATTAGAGTGCTACCAATGGGTAGTTTCTCTACACGCCTATAACACTCCAATTTAACTTAGATCAGATTTATTAAATGTACTATAATGTACCATTGTAAATAGCAATAAATGAATATTTAAAAAAAAAAGATTAATAAAAACATTAATTCTACGATAAAAATTTTTTTAGATCTTGCTTTGTACTAAGGAAAAAACAGCAAACATTTAGTTATGATAAATATATAATAGTGTTTAATTATATAGGGTTGTATTAAAGTTTACTATCAGCTTAGTTTCAGTAGTGTTCAAAGTATTATTTTAAAAACCATTTAGAGAAAGGTTTGGTCTTCTTTCAAGACGACCAAAATTTTCCAAATTCAACTGATTGATTATAATTAAACAATAATAAACCCCCCCCCAAAATTAACTCAGTTGTGTTTAATATTACTGAGTTTCTGTGGTTTTCAATCAAACTAGAGAGAATAATGATGTATGCTGACACTTCTGTATCAATTTTACCTATTTAATCCACTAAACCTATGTTCCAAAGATTATTTATTTTCAATGAATAAATTTGTTTTTATTTTTTAATACTAATGATTAAAAAAACTAAACCAACAAAATGTCCTACCAAAAGGTTTGTAATAAAAATACAAAAAATGTTTATCATTCATTTTTGTAATGACTATTTATGATTTTGATATTCTTAGTTTAATTAAAACCATCTTACTAATTTTTATTAGATTCAAAATAGAAAATTGGGATTTTTTCAGTTTATTATTTTCAGAGAAATTATAGTACTACAGGTAAATCACTTTTTTGAACTCGGGTCATCATGAAATAAAAACATCAATCAAGAATTATAAACCTTAGGCCCATCAACATTAGTTTTAGTTTTATGTATAAATAATGGGAAAAAAAAGTTTTTTATATTATATATACATAAACCATGCAATAAATATTTGTTAGTTTACACATAAAATTATATTCTTAATGAAGTATGACAATACATTAAGATTAATAAAAAGGGGGAGAGAATTAAAAAGAAAAACATAACAAAACTATTTATAATGTTATGCCTGAAAACAAAGATATAGGAAGGTTTGAGTATTATATGAAATAATGGCATGATTTTGCATGCACAAATTAGCTAAGAATATCCAATTCAGTAAAAAAAATCCAGTTCAGGGAACATTGACATTGAAAATAAATCATCAAATTACTTCTCCACACCTCTGATTTTCATCCTAACCCAGCGACAGGATTAATTAACTAGACCTCCATCATGCTACCCAAGCATGTAATTTTCAATGCAATTTTCTGAACTATCATCAGCTTCATTTATATACCTGTTATGATCATTATGTAGATCCGTCTTGCATAAAGTTCATCATTTCATAAAAATAAAGAAAAAAATCAGATGTATAAGTTTCCTGTTTTTGATTATTCAATTGTAATTTATTAAACAGAAATACATTCCAAAATTACAGCTGGTTAATAATAACAACCTCACCTGAATGAATGAAAGATTTGATAATTTATTAACGATCCTCTTTCTTATCTGCTGAAATAACTCAATGAAATGACAAATAGAAAAACAATGGTAATGAGAAATGAATAGGAATTTCCACTATTTTTAAATTAAATTATTTTAGAAATTGTTAGGTAATATTTTATAGTATCTTCTGTATCACTACTATCATAGTATATGGTTCAGTTCTTGGTATGGAAGTGCAATTTAATCACCAACAGTTATACTAAGAAGTAATCTGGTTAGCATCCATATTCTAGGGCCATGTTTTTAGCCCAACCCACTGAAGGATTGAGTACCCACTTTATAATGACTGTGAGTGGTCTTCCTTTCAACCAATCCACAGCTTATAGAACAGGCAAATTTTGTGAAATAGTTGGAATTGAACCTGACACCAATACCTTATCCACAGTAAGCTACCCCACTCCATAGAGTTACAAATTAACAATAAAAATAACTGTCTGAAAACAGTATAGACAGTATTAAGTTTTATATTTTATTAATTATATTAGGCTGATTATGTAACTTTTTACAGGAGAGAAATGGCGATCACATAGGAAGATCATAGCTCCAACATTCCATCTAAATGTTCTTCGCAGCTTTATGGAAAGATTTAACAGAAATTCAAAGAAAACATTAGATAGACTAGCAAAAGAAGGAGATAATGAATTTGATATCCATGATTATATGAGTGAATTTACTGTTGAAGTACTCATAGGTAACTATTAAGAATATTAAGGCCAAGCTATAAATTATTACAACATTATTTAATAACTAAAGCATTTATTATTATTAATAGCCAGAATTTTATTCACAATATGAGTCAATCAGTTTATATTTGTAATTATATAAATGTATTATAAGTACAAATAAGTTTCTGCCATTTGACAAAAGACAGCTCCATGAGTAGGTTTTGTTGAAATTGGCACCTGTAAAGCATAATACCTTAAGTTTGTTAATCAGGTCACACCATAACCTTGAAGTATTAGTGACTCCATATCAGCATCTTAATTTTTTTTGGTTGCGAAAATGTCAAGTTTTGTACCGAATAAGAGTTATTAGTGGGAACTTTTGATTTACATTAGGATCCTTATAAACTGAAGCCAATATACATTGAGTGACAATCTTTCATAAGAGAAACGAACTTGCTACTTGTCAGGCATAAAAAAAAGTTTTTTAATAATATAAAAATGGATCCACTACAGTAACCTAAGGAAGAGAAAATCATGGGAACCACTTAGCTGTGCTTCAATATCGTCACCCTTCCAAATATTCATATAAAAAAACTTGTGCTGTGTATTTGTTGGGATCAGCTAGTATTATGAGCTGCTCAAACTGAGCGAAACCATAATGGAGCTCTCTATCGAAGATTGATATTACTCCAGACAAGACAAGAGTATTCTCCTACAGGATAATGCCATTTATATGTTGTTGTGCCAGTCAAATCTTATTTAGAAACAATTAATTCGCCAGTCCTACCACACCCAGACATGACCCCTTTTGATTATCACTTGTTCCGATTGATGGCACATGGTCTGTCTGAGTAACGCTTTACATCATATGAAGGTACTAAAAATGGGGTCAATTCCTGGATAGCCTCAAAAGATAAGTCCTTACATCTGATATACCTTATATCTGAATGCTACCAGAAAGATGGAAAAAGGTAGTTGCTAGTGATGCATAATACTTTGAATAAAATGTAATGTGCTGTTCTTTCAATATAAATTCCTAAGTCTTTATAGAAAACGGGAACTTATTTGTATCCTTGTTTACATGTTTTGTTTTTTAAATACACTAATGTTTTTGATTATACGTTGCATAGAATTTATTGATTATATGTTGCAGAAACTGTAATGGGTGTCAATAAACAAAATGAAGGCAGGAGTTGTTTTGATTATGCACAAGCAGTGATGAAGTAAGTATATTAATTTGTAATTGAAATTTTTTTTGTTAATATTAAGTACATTTTGACAGTTAAAATTATGAATCCAGAAAATTTTTAAAAATGCAGAATAAATCTGAAATCCAAAAATCCTATAAAAGATATAAAGCCAAATACCCACTATATAGGTAGCTGCTGTAAGGTATAAAATAATTAGTCCAAGAGGATGTGATCAGATTTTCACAGTGTGTGGTTCAGAACATTGTGGAGATGATTCCAACCAGGGTTGAATAATATACGTACATAATCATAAATCTGTATTGCTACAAACCATGGTCAGGAGAGCAGTACTTTGTAAAGAAGTACTGATATTTGACCAATGGTTTTGCTAGGAGGTGACTTGGTCAGAATATCACTCGACTGCCAGATTTTTCCTCAATTAAAGGTACTCACTTCATAAGACTGGGTGGAACCCGGAGGACTCCCAACCCACAAGGTTGACTCACGGCTACAGTAATGGAATAAATAATTATTTTAATTATATTATTTCAATTTCTTGAGACAAGGTAATTATTTATTAAATAAATCAAAACTTGTATCCTTTTTTGTCTCAACACTTTTTTATTTTAACAGTCCAACGTTTCGGCCATTTTAGCCATTCTCAAGGACATCTTCAATTATAAATTCTTCCTCACATTAATTTAGAATTACTTTTGCAGGCTATTCTGCCCAGGTCATTCATTAATTATAAGTTAAAAACCTATTTTTTATTTAAAATCACAAATATTTAATTCTTCTCATATTGAAATTATCCACAACAAAATCACTACCATATAAATGGTTTGTGTATATGGTAGTGATTTTGTTGTGGATAATTTTAATATAAGAAGAATTAGATATTTGTGATTTTAAATAAAAAAATTAACTTTAATTAATTTTAACTTATAATTAATGAATGACCTGGGCAGAATAGCCTGCAAAATTATAACTGAAGATGTCCTTGAGGATGGCTAAAATGGCCGAAACGTTGGTCTGTTAAAATAAAAAAGTGTTGAGACAAAAAAGGATACAAGATTTGATTTATTTAATAAATAAATAATTATGTCATTACAGACAGATTCAAACCTAGGTCCTTGGAGTTAATAGCATAGTGTCTTACCACTGAGCCTCTCTGCTCCCCCACATATATATTACAGATTTAAAATGAGCTGTTAATAGTTGACCATAGATAAATATGGTCAGGAGAGTGGTCAGCAAAAAATATACAAATAAACAAAACTTATTTATTTGTACCGATGTTTCGACCTCAATTCCTGGCCTTGATAAAAGTCACTTTTAATGGAAACTCCACTAAAGTTCCCTGATGAAGACCTGAAATGAAGGTTGAAAAGTCGGCACAAATAAGTAAGTTTTGTTAAGCTTCAGTAAGACCCCTATGGTGAAACAAAATACAAATACAAATATTATTAATTATTAAAGTTTGTTTAATTAAATACAACATACCTACTTTTCAAGACAATTATGAGCCATGTATTTGTTCGATAATAATATACTCATTTTAAATGTTATTTTTTATTTACCAACAGATGATATAATAATTAGTGTACATGTATAGCTGAATTTAATATTATTAGCAGACATCCATAAATTTGTACATCTAGCAGTATAATCTGTAGATTAAGTAAAATCAATAATTATTTTATTATAATTAATCAGAAATAATTATTTTCAGACTCTGTGATATTGTACATCTCCGACACACTAAATTTTATTTAAGACCAGATTTAGTATTCTATAATTCAAAATATGGTTCCGAACAAAAGAGCCTCCTCTCAGTCATTCATGGACTTACAGAAAAGGTAATATATATTATTATAAAAAACTCGACTAATGAGATAGTTGATTTAGGTATAGAGATAGTGGATATTTCCAATAACAGTAAAATAAAGTATTATGTTTAAAGTTTGTTTAATATTATTATATTTTGCTTGGGGGAAAAATAGTACATGGAGACTCAAGTTCCTAAGCTCTTTTTCGGTTGTTATTGTGAAGAGACTCTAAGGTCAGTATTTGTCATCTAATTTAACCTGTAGTCGTAATCCATTTATATAAATTGAAAGATCAGAGTTTATGAATAACTTCTGTAATAAATTGGAAATACTTTCCATTCTTTTTTCAAATTTTCAGGTTATGTCTAACAATATACGGGGTATATAAAATAATCTTTTTGTAGTGTCATTTAGAAGGCTCTAGGACATATTTATATCAATTGAGATAAAACATTATTTGGGAATGTTGAACAAATTATAATTTAAATTTATTTTTTAATCATTCTTTAAAATAACAAAAAATATGAACTCATTATAGGTGCTGAAGGTGAAAAAGGCACAATTTGAAAACAAAGTACAAGATAAACATCAAGAAACTTCTGAAAAAGAAGAATTGAAGGTAACAAGTGAATCAAAAGAAGGATTTTCTTATGGGCAGGCCAGTGGATTAAAAGATGATTTGGATGTTGAAGACATAGGTAAAGTACAGTAAATCACACAAGAATAGTTTATTTATAAGATCAAATTTCAACACTAATTATTTATTAAAAACAAAATTGAATGAACTTAATTTCAAGCACCAAATAGAGTAATGTTAAAAAATGTTATCATACAAAATGTTTATTCCAGGAGAGAAGAAAAGGAATGCTTTCTTAGAATCTATTCTAGAAAGAGCAGCAAACAATGATTCAATCAATGACAAAGAAGTAAAAGAACAACTAGACACGATTATGTTTGAGGTAAGTTCTGCGACTAAAAACAATAAACAAACATAAGATATATACTTATATTTATATTAATGTAAACTTACACATCTATTATATTACATCTCTGGGTGGAAGAAACACAGGATTCTTTTTTTATATCAATAAAGGGTGTGTCCCAAAAAAATCTTCAGTTTCATTTTTTACCATATTTCTTCAGCTGCATGTTTTACATTCAACCCATGATTAGGATTAAATAAAAAAATAAACAAACAATAGTAAATCAAGTAAATATTCTAGGACCATTTGATTAAAACCAATCAGATTTCCTGTCAAACTGCAAAATATGAATACATTCTGAGGTGTTATAGTTGAGCGTAGATTGATAAGAGAAGATAGTCAGCAAAGACAAACAAATAAGCATAACTTATTTATTTGTGCTGAACACACCCCCGACCATCTCCTCATGAATGCATTCTTTTCTAACACTATGACGAGGACCAAAAGGGGAACAGCAGCTAGAAGACCCACGTCTATGCACAGTTAAAATTTTTTTTCATATTAATGGTCAAATGTTCTCCCATTTCAGGTCAAAATTTCATTGTTGTCATTTAATTTTAAGTTTATCATCACCCCATGTTTTTTCATGCTTCTTTTAAAATAGTTACCATTGAGGGTTTTAACAAATGTATTTTCTTCTCTTAGAACAAGCTTTTCTCATAGCTGTTTTTTCACCTAGCTTCTAAACATTTAAAAGTACTCCTTCAATTTTTTTTCTCGATAATTATAAATAATAACTAAAGTAATAAATTATAACCAACAGGGCCATGACACCACAGCAGCTGCTAGCAGCTTCTTTTTATGTATGATGGCAGCACATCCAGACATTCAGGCAAGTATACTTTAACCTGTAAGGCAACAAGTGAAACTGTCGGACCCAGTTACAATTATTTGTCTAGATGATGGTTGGGGGTGGGGTCAAAATAAAACAGAAATAAGTTGATGTAACTAATTTAATCGTGGCAACGTTTCGGCTAGAGTTTCTAGCCTTCATCAGGGCTAAGAACAGAACAAGATAACAACACCCCCAACCATCTTTTCCTCGTATAAAATATAATAAGTTTCTTACTATATTTATTTATTTATATATGACAATTATTTTGATTATACAAAAAAAAAAAAATTATTAGACAAATAAATATGTACTATAGGTCTCTCAAGCTCACCTGTTGTGCTAAAGATTAAATTCAATGAATAAGAGCCTTAACTCATTAAATGAATATAAATATTTTCATTTATGCAATAATGAACATTTCCTAAACAGCAAAAATGTTATGAAGAAATCATGAGGGTATTGGGAGATACCGATAGAGATATCACATTTAATGATATTCTTGAAATGAAATACTTAGAAAGGTGCTTGATGGAAACACTCCGCCTATATCCTCCAGTTCCTATTATTGCCAGGCAAGCAAAAAAGGAATTCAAATTAGGTAATAATTAATGACAAAATATTTTTCAAGATTATTTTTTTAACTGTAAAGATTGAGAGTAATAACAAATTATATTCATTGGTTACCTTTGACCTTTTTTTAGCTTCGAAAAACCTAATTGTACCAGCAAACTGTACAGTAGTGATAGGAATCGTTAAACTCCACAGGAGAGCAGATATATATCCAAATCCAGATAAGTTTGATCCGGATAACTTTTTACCAGAAAAGTCAGCTTCAAGGCATTACTATTCTTTTATTCCATTTTCCGCCGGCCCAAGGAGTTGCGTAGGTAAGGATAAAAAACAATTATACTTTTGAACCTACAGAATTATATATTGACAAGAATATCCTGTTTAATCACATGGAGGTTTTTAAATATTCAGTATTTTGTACCTTATCCAACATTATATAGCTTAATTAGTATTTTTTTATTACAAATTCTATGTTACTTTTCCTGTTATGTATTTGAAAATATTTTTATAGCTCATTACTATAAGTTATCGAGGTTTTTAGAAATGTTTCTGCTGGATGGGTGAATTTTCAGCAAAAAATGGATAAAATCATGTCTACAGATAATGATTTGACTGTCAATTAATAAGCTGAAACCTTTTTTAAATACACTAATTTGTATGTTTTTTTTTTTAAATTATTGTTATTTATTTATTATCCTATCCTGCCTATTAGGCAATGCAGGTGTTTGCAGCAGTGGGTACAACTCATTGCTGTAATTCTTATTTTTAAAAAAACGAAATATATTGGAGATGGTAATTTTTTTTTTCTATCAGGTCGAAAGTATGCGATGTTAAAACTGAAGACTATACTAGCATCCACTCTAAGGGCCTTTCATGTAAAACCAGGGTACACAGAAGAAGAATGGAAATTAAAGGCAGACATTATACTTAAAAGAGCAGATGGATTCAGAATTCAGCTGGAACCCCGCAAGAAAATTAATATGAAGAATTAGGTTAAGCATTTAGATTAAAAATAAATTAGACTTGAGATATTGACTCTGATGGGCAATAATTTAAATAGTAAAAAATAATTCCATTGTATATTTTTTTAATTATATGATGCCCTCTCTAATGTAGCATTCACGACAATCAGAAAGATTATCATACCTCAAAATAGTTCAAGTTGAATGTTAAAATCTTCATAGATATATTAAATAGGCATTTATTTAAATAGTTTAACTTTAATTGAATGTAGCTTGAGAATAGTTTCTTATTTTAAAGATTTAATCACCAATGTGTGATCACTGAAAATTCTGAAGATGACCAGATTCGGTTTTGGGATTTATATTCATTTCTGCATTTTGAAAATGTTTTCATCCAAAACCAGGTAGATTGCCGAGCTATGGTACAAATGAATTAAAACAGTAATGCATATGTCTGGTTTTTAATATTGTAATATTCTAGGTATTTTCAACAAAAATAAAATAAATCGCTTTTTACTGTGGTGTTTATTACTTTTCTAAACTTAGTAAACTGATATAATAAAAATCTACAAAGGCATAATCAGGGTAAGTGCATATAAGAGTATTAATGTCTAGTATGTTTTGTTGGAAGAGTTACAATTTATAGTAATTCTCAGTAAATCCATGCTATTTACTTCAAATTATCATAAACCACAGACCTCCCAGCAAAATACAATAGATTTGACATAAACCTCCATGTATGTACTTACATTTATCCTCACCTTTCCTGATTTCAAATATAAACATTATTTTTATTCTCATACCAAGATTAAGTCTTCCTTTAAATTCATTAATTAGTGGAATCTTGACAATCTATAAAAATAAAAATATTCTTTAGGCTAATAGCCCTTGCAGAACAATGAAAAAACTGAAGTATATATTTTTAAAAGGATATCAGACTGACATTATAACTATTATATAATGGATAAATATGACAATATCAGTTGTAAATATAATCTAATAATATAATCTCCAGAGAGTAGAAGGAAATATGGGAGATCTAAACTTTCTGCTAACTAGTAGGGAAGGTTAGGGTTTATTGTCACAGGGTGATGAATAGATACAAAGGGATCCCTACATGGATGCTATGGTCAGACAAGATCCCAGTCCACAGAGTTATAGCCTTCAGTTTGGTGCGAGAGGAAGGCAGTGGTCAGGTAGAAGAGTTTTGTGCCTCAATCTGGGAACAGGAGAGCTTTTCCCTCTGAATTTAAGGGAATACTGCTTGACAGAGAATGAGAGGAAATGGAGCACCATCAGCAGATGAAAGAGGGGTCAGAGATTTACCATAGTATGGCAATGCTAATGGAGGCTATTTAAAAAAATCAGCTAGTGTTACCCTCCAATGCTCAAATGTGAAACCACATTTCGCCCCATACTGAACACTGAACCAAGTGTAGGTACCAGGAGTGAAGAAATGACAAAAGAATACCTGCATTCTATTAAGAGAGTAACCAGGCATAGAGGATACCAAAACAGAGTGCATCAGCAGCAGAAGTCCTAATGCGAATTAATCATAAAAGAATTCTTGGCATACACTGCACAATGTAGTACTGAATAAGGTAAAGCTGCTACAGATAATGGCAGCTATCAGAGTAGATGATGCCTGCAGGTAAGCACCTTAGAAGAGGTTGTAAATCATTGTAATTAACACATGATCCAGAGACGACATATACCAGGATAGGGCAGAAGATGGTATAGTAAGATGCACCACACTATACCCACCATGGGACATAAGGGAATTTTGTCTTGCAATGGATATACAGAGGATTGGGAGGTCTTCAGGACTAGATAGCAATCCTCAACAATAATTCTCCCTTGAAGACTTGTGCTAAGTGGATAAGCTAGAGATGTGGATGGGAGGGCAGAAAAGTACATGTTATTAATCTTATTTGACATATCTTCCATCTTCAATTGTGTTTGGTGGCTTTACATGCACTAGTGGTAGTGGTACTTGCTCAAAGAGGATGTTAAATATAAAATGAAGAGGTGGAGGTTAGAAGCATTATCAGGAGAACTCCAGCAGAGGATTGGTGAAACCCTGAACCTATGGCCAATGAATGAAGATGCTGTAGGATGACCCCACGTGATAACAAATAACTTAGGTTCCATGCTGTGGAACAGAGGGTTTAAAAATAGTTTGAATTACAAAAAAATGCTTTTAGGGGATTACTTGCCATTCATTCTCAGCTATCCCACTCTCTCCCCAAACCACAGTTTCATAGATTTAAACTGTCAGAAGGAGACACCTATTGTTTCATACAATGATGTGAACTTTTAATACACTTAACTACAATGGCCTTTCAGTTAAACTATCTTCGTATGATAAATAATCATAAGTAAGAACATTCAAGCAGTGCTATAGCTCTTACTGCTTACAAACCCTGCTCCTCTTTGTCCATATTTAACACCTTACTTTTTTTTTTCAATGAAAGAAGGTGGTCAAAGAACACCTTGGAAATTGGCTCAAAATAGTACAAAAACTTTATTTTTTTCTTTCATTTAATATATTCATGGTCATTCAGAATCAGGTAAACAAGTTGTTATTAATCGATTGGAACAATTTTTATAGAAGTTCGCTCTTTTAATCAGAATATTCAAAATATATATGTTATTACCATAAGTCAAACAAATAGTAATGTTTCTCATCACATTTTTAACAAAAAAAATCCTTAAAAGTAGGATAAAGTTATGAGGTAGGAGCTAAAGTTGGAAAAATTTCCTTTTGATAAAAGACACATACTATTATCAAGACCCAAAAATATCGTAATAACAGCCATAATACTACTAATTGATTATTTTAGATTTCATTGCTATTCAGCAGTATTCAGTTGATTAAGAAGATATGACTGATACCAGAGCATTCAATTGCTAACCTTAAGGCATCAGCCTTGTAGCTCTATGTAAGTCAGGTACTAAGAGCAAGCACAAGATAATAGAAATAGTGGACAAAACTGATTGAATACAAAAAGGATTGTACCATTGATAATTTAGTTAAACAGGATAATTGTAATGGTATAAACTCAACTAATTAAGAAGTACTAATTCAGAGTCATTAAAAATATTATTTCTAATAACTACACATTAAAAGTATGTCTTATTCTTTCATGTATATATGTATACTTTCTTAAACATTCAAATTATTCTTAAAAAGATTGTTTAGGCTAAATAATAATAGTAAAAATTTCAATAAACAGAAATCAAAAACAAATTACAAATTAAGAAAAGTATATTATTTTATTAATAAACAAGAAACAGGCTAAATACATTTTTTTTTTTAAATTCTAAACTTTAAGACTTTTGATTTTTTTCAACTCCTTATAAACAGACTCCTGCTGAACTGCAATAAACAAATAATATAATAAATACGAGGTAACATAAATCATATTTGTATGTATTTCTATACATCTTTAACATATTTACTTACTATAAGGGTCAAACAATGTCAATTCAAGTTTATCACCAAGCCTCTCCCTTACCCAAGTACGATTATGACCGCTAACTAAACTTTGAATTAGAACTAAAATAAATCTGTAATAAAAAAATAAAACAAGTAATTTCTACTGATCAAGATAAATCCACAAGAACTATTAATCTAACTCTTACTTGCTCTTGGTTTTCTTTTTTAATAAAACTTGAGTTAAAAACATTGTAATGGACTTATATTAAAGAGAAATGTTACTTTTAATTGTATGAAAGAACTAAATATGAAATCAATTTTTTATTAATTATCAATTCAGTGATAAATCAACAACTTCAAGAGAAAAGTCAGTCTTCTGTATAACCTTCCTGATTATCGTTAACGAACGCTAACGGTTATATCCCATAGAAATATTTCTTTACCTAAAATATCACATAATAATTCAAATCAACAAAAGCACCTTATGTAGCGCTTGTTTAAAATTTAATCTTAGCGAATAAACTGTAATAATACTCCCCCTGCAATAATTAAACCCCTACGGCTCATGAAGGGTCATGTGATCAGTACTTTGTAAGGAAGCACTTTTTTAGAACAATGGTTATATAAGGAGGTGGTTTTTGAAGATCACACTCAACCGTCAGATTTTTTACCAATTAAGGGTACCCACTTTATGAGGTTGAGTAGATCTCAGGAGAGCTCCATAACCAACAGATTTGACTCACGGCAACAGTGTAACAGAAAATAATCATCTGCCCATCCGGATTCGAAACCGAGTCCTTGGAGTAGCATAGTACCACCACACTCCCTAACTTTGTAACTGTAGCAAACATTAACATCCGATCACTAAATATGTCTCAAAAATTCTGATTTAAATATATTAAGCATAAAATAATATTTATATCCTTTTCACACCAACTTGGTAATTTCTGGCATACTATTCTAACCACGGTCGGGGATACAAGTTTTAATTTCGTGGGACAAACATTGACATAAAAGTAAACTTCCTGGCCGGATTCAAATCGATGCACCTTTTAACTCGCTCGGCTACGAACGGTCCAGGCAGAGCAAAGCTGTCCCAAGTAGTTTAATTTGAGAAATATGGATATATAGGCACTATCAGAGGAGTAACTAGGCTGGGACAATCGTGAAAATGCTTCAGGACCTTCAAGACAAGAGGTAAAAAATTAACTCGTAATATTTCATTCGGATTCGTAATTCTTATGTTTCGTTCTTTTATTTCCATACTGCATTTCAAAAGATTTGGTTTTAAGTATATTTGTTCTGGACCACAGTCCGGTAGGGGTAGGAAGAGTAGTTAAAATACTCTGAACCCGGGCTCTAGGGTGGCCCAAAAAGAATGGGATCGCTGGTTTGAAAATGCTTTTAATTGAAAATGAACGAGCTAATGAAATTTTATTTTCTCAAGAAGAACTAACTAAGCTCATTATATATGTATATATAATTATACTCTGTAAAATTACAGGAGCTATCTGGGATCAGATGGCCTTTACACCAGAAGGAGAAGAACTAATAGTGAGCTGCATGCAGAGACTGGTTAGTCAATATCTCATGATATGAAGGCAAGGAGCTTAAGATGAGTGGGGAATATGTGGCTCGAAGCAATCCATTAGGACGCCTTTCCACAACAATGGATGTCAGTTTAGTAAAAAAGAGACCATGTGAAACCAGTGGAGACAGTAGAAAAACCAGACGGACAGGCAGTGTACTGTAAAATTATTAATTAATAGGTCCAGATAATAAAATTCAATCCAAAAAAAAATTGCATGTATTTCCTTCTTTTCTTCTCAAAACTTTACATGACTAAACAGACAAAACCATTAAAATATAAACTACAAAAATATATATATAATTATTATACATAATTTTAATCAATAATTAAACAATTATTATACTTTTTTTTCTTTTGGAACATAAACCATTAAATTTACGAAATAAGGAACCAGGATGCTCATTGAAACTTCAAATAATCAAATTAAAGAACATATATAAAGAATCCTCCACACGAAAACAGAGATGTACGTCATTCCTAGGCCTAGCTGCCCTGAGTAGCTGCTAGCACCTTGAAAATACCCGTTTTACCCCACAACTACCCGCCACTTTGGAGAATCGTTCTAACTGTAAGTGTATGATTGTACTGCCGCACTAGCTCTGGCGTGATAGTTGATAACTCAAATAATGTCAGTAAAGCAACTGTCACGTTAATTATCACATCTATACGCCTTAATAGTAACTATCGTATAGTTTCTGTTATTGCAGCTAAAGTGTTAGCTATTACCATGGTCTAGCTATTTGATAGTTACAATCATGGCAGCATTTACAGTCATGATAATTTTACTGTAGTGACAGTCATTTAGCACTAGGTATAGCGTGATCGTTAATAGTATAAGTAACGTACTTTTATTAAGGTATTAACCTTAATAAAAGTAATGACGACAGGCGGGAAAATATTATTCCTATATATTCACCCTTAAACTTAAAATTTTATCAGCCTCTGGCCCTAAATATAAACCCCCGAGCCCCAAAAACAAATCGGCCCAAGGTCAAAAAATTATATTCATCCCACGCCACGAAAATAAATCAACCCCTGGCCCCAAAAAGAAATTCTATATCTATATCTAAAATTTAATATCTAAGAAAATATAATAACTTGTTAATAATAGAAAAAGTCTCTAATGATTAACTAAGAAATCTAGTTCAAAGACTAATGGGACACTGCACTAGCACACCTATGTATGTATATAACGTAAATCCATTTTACCTGAAACACCTGAAAATTATCCGCTATGGTGAAAAATACCCGAAAATTGGCTAATACCCGCGAATCGGCTGCACTGCTCCTATGCCAAAGCAAGTAATTGGTAAGTAATTCCTCCCTCCTCCATTAGTGATAGTGATAAGTATGCGGTACCGAATGAACTCATAGCCAGCGCCTGAAAGAGCTCAGCAAAATCAGTAGTCCAAGATAACAGGCGTGGAGAAGGCTGGTTCGAGCAGCCGAAGATCTACGAGGTCTGTAGAGCCAAGCGAAAAAAAAATCTTGGAAAAGTCATTTAAGTAGTTTATTAAAGTGTATACAATTTTTCCATAGCAGGACTTTATTAGTTGTACTGTCCTGCCAGTTTGTGTGATAAATTAATCATACGCACCAAAGTGTGATTGGTGTTTATATTGCTTTTATAAATATATGGAATCAATTTTCTTTTATAAAATAATTGTTAGTTTTCTGTTTACTTTCTTATTCTTAATTTTCATGTAGTTTCTTCCTCTTTTTATTAGGTCCAACAACATTATTTAGGCCATCGATTTATGTTGTGTGGCGTAGTGAGTGATGTGATAATTGACAGAAGGCCACCACAACGCGTGTTTTGAAAGTGATTGAAACAGAACAAGGAGAGGTTTGTATGGTATAGGACAAACGGATGTATAGAAAATGATAATAAGCGAACCACAAGTCTTCAGAGACCTAAAGATAATAGCCTTAGAGGTTACGCTAAGGATAATAGCCTTAGAGGCTACGCTAAGGATAATAGCCGCAGAATGGTTGCTCCAAACGTCGGTTCTTAGCCTCCTGACTTCGTGTGAGGGGGACGAAGAAAGGGAGGGTAGAAATACTGGCAATGATTAGCAACTCTATAAATTTTTACTCCTTCCTCTCCAGTGCCACACTGGGCCAAGTCGCTTCTTTACACGTCTTTCTCATTTCAAGTTAGTTTGGGACGATCTTTTTTTTGTTTCCACCCTATTGGGAACCATTCCATGATCTGTTTAACTCATCAGTCCGTTATAGTTTTTATTACATGACCTGTCCCATTCCCTTTTCTATTCTGGACACATAGAATAATATCATAGAGGTTGGAGATAACCCTTCAGTTGGATCTTCCGTCTCTTCTTGTGATCTTTCCGTCTCTCCAACACATATCTTTCCTTGGATCTCTCACAGAAATTTTTATTTTCCCTGTGATTCTTTTGTTTAAAACGTTGTTAGATGTCATGTAATAAGACCAAAAGAATAGTCTTCTGCCAAGGCGTTCTTTTCAATTCAAGGGAACTATCAACAACGGCTAAGCACGTGCCTGTTATAACATGAAACAGAGCATTGGTTAAGCTTTTGTTTTGTTGGTTGTGTGTTCGGCAAATCTCTCAACATCTATTTACACATTTATGTGTTTTACGGAACATCCAACAAATGGAAAAAGGATAAAGTTATTCCAAAACAAACGATTCTTGTTCTTCTTACTTTAATGACACTAAGAACTATTTTTCTACTGTTGTTCAATTATATATATTTTTTCTCTGGATATAGTAAAAAAAAACTATGAATATACTAAATGTTTATACAATTCAATTACTGATAATAATTATGAATCAATTATTTGGTGTTTTATGTCATGTGCAGATATTTAAATTTTATATTGCTTTCAAGTACATGATAATACCGGATAATACAGTTGGATATTCAACATCTTAATTTTTTCTCTCAAATTATTAGTGAGACATAAGAACTATTTTTGGCAAGGACAGATTATAAATCAGTGTTTAATTATCAAACAGATGATTACATTCATAACCTTATGCTTATTGTTATAAGTCCGTAGGTTATCAAACTGAAAGTAGTTTTATCAGTGATAATGAAATTTTAATTAATTGTGTTTGACAAAAAAAAAAAATGCTGAAAGGACGCTAACATTTTCTAGAAGAATTTAATTAATCGAAAGCTAGTTTTTATTTCACGTTTTTTTTTTGCTAAAGTTGTCATTTTAAAACCTTAACATGATTATTAAACCTAACTGCTTAAGTAAATGTCTATCCCATAGTTTTTCAAAGCATATTAAAGAGTCTAAGCAGTTTTATCATAGATATGGTGAGTGAACCCATAGTCTTGTGTATATGGTTTTCTATGTTGTTCCTAGTTGTTAGCAAGTATTTATTGTATAATCTGTTGTTTTTTCCATTTACTACTTATTCATTTTTTTAGAAAATAAAAGATTTTTATAGAATATACAACTGACCATCTACCTATATTGATCCTTCAATACATTTATCATATAAAATCTAACTGTCACTACCTTCCTGATTTAAATCACATTTGTCCACACACACACACACACACACACACATATTTACATATGTGTGAGATTTTATTAAGATAATGACTGTAAGATGTCACTCTGCTAATTTATTATAGTATCATTTTAGGTTGATGCCAAAATGTCTATTCCTTAGATTTATTTTTTTCATTCAGAAATAGGATTCATAGGTTAATTAGTGTAAGGTAGATGACCCAAATATGGCCTACCTAAGGTTTGAACAGCTGTATTCCACTCACTATTCAATCAATTGGCCTGAAATGTTTCCAACAGCTAGAGTAATCTATCCACTTTCAAAACCAAATAAGGAAATCAATTTAGAAGGAAGTTTAGGAGTGATTTTGGGTATTGACGCTAACCATTATCAATAGGCCATGGGTCCCAAATGAGCTTTATTTTGTTACCAAGGAAAAATCAAAATTAAATTTTAACATGGATCAAATAAAAAAAAAAAAATGTATTGCAGAAGGTTTTGGTTGGTTACTCTTCACATTCTGGACACACACACACCCTGTCAAGTTTGCTGTCATACCTACCACACAATTGGTGGACATAAGCTTGACATAGGAAGGGAAAATGGATGTTTTAAGTCCTTCATGCATATAAAAGTGAAAACCGACCTCCTCAGACACTTGGAGGTCAATGGCATCCCCACATTAGCAAGCCTGTGAATCCTGACCTATCCAATATCGGCTAAGATATTATTGAAAGTAAATTGTGTCTTCTCAGAGTAGGTCTAGTGATCTCAAACAATGCTTTGGCAGCTGAGCTGATTTGTAGGATGACATTCCTTCTTTTATTGCTTTCAATGTATTTTTATTTGCCTTTCTCTTTTCTTAACTGGTAGAGAAGCTATTTGTACAGAAATAAACATAAAAACAGTTAATTAACAGTCAATTACTTATGAAATAGCATTGTTATGATGAAAAATATACTCAAAAACAACAGGAATGGTGTCTTGACCATATCTAGGAATCGATTGGCCGTATTTGGATAACTCCATGTTTTTACTGAAGTGCACCCACTTAATTTAAAAAAAGAAAAACAGAATATGAACAAAACCCTACTAATTATCAACAGGTTCCCAGATAGCTCAAATATGCCATTTACAAGAAACAGAGAACTTAGGTAAAATAAATAGCAGCAATGTGGACCCTTTGACTTCTAGTAACACTAGTAAATCGCAAAACTTGTTCTTCTGATGTCTTGTATACAAATAGAAAAAGATGTTAGCTCTATTTTTTTGTTTTCAATAATTCCATATTTGTGTTATTTTTCAGCTCTAGGCCATATTCAAGTCACCAATCTTACACATACATCTTTTAAACTGTAATGATATGGGTATGTGTTGTTATACAAATTTGTGAATTTTGACAAGGATGTAATGGACTGAAAATTACATTCAATTATAGTCTTTACATTTATTCTACCATTTATAGCCATTAAATTTAGCATATTTAAATATAAAAATGTACTGCATTTTACTTATCACCCTACTCTGAGTTTAAATTAGTTATTATAAATTTCAAAATATCTTATATTTGTAATTCAGGATGACAATATTTCCCCTTGCTCTATATTTTTATATTTAGGTAAGGGAATGTTAAACCTGATTGATTTGATAAGCTCAATCAAAACCTTTCAAGACATTTTTGTTAAATGGTAAAAACAAATGTAAAATCGATGATATAAATCAGTACTTTCAGTTAGTTGATTTTAGCAAAAAAGTTGGTAAGTAACATCCTAGGTGTATACCTGCCCAAATTTCAGTTCTGTAAGAATTTTTATTTTTTATCTAGGCTGTTCGCATACAGAAAGATCATTTTGCGAGACTTGGATATTTGGACTTAGGGGACTTGAAAGGTGCATTTCCGTTAATAAACTCGGGTTAGAAAATTTTCACAATCACAATACTTCCCTTTTCTTAATAATCAAATGTTGTTTGTAAACCACATTTATATAATTTATAAATTTTATTTATTAAAATAGAATTTCTTTAATAAACTATAGATTATTTTAAAATTTTAAAAAGTATTACTGTTCAATTTTAGGTATGATTAAATGTTCACATCTTAAATTTATGTGCCCTTATATGAAAAACATAAATTACATTTCTACTTCAACAAAGTATCTGAGTTCAGAAGAAGGTGGTTCAAAGCCGTCTTCAAATCCAACTGTAGATTTGCTTAAAAATGCCATAAGCAAAGGTATTCCATTTTTCTATTTATTTAATTTTTATTAAACAGTAATGGTTACATTTCCTCAAATGTTAGTATGAAGAATTAACAACAATTATCTTATCTTAAATTTTTATTCAACTGCTTAGTGTATGGATGTTATATCGTATTACTTTTATTTTTTTCTGTAATAAAAGTAATTATGGTTTTTATTTATATTTCATTATTTGATATTTAACTAATAGTTTTATTTTATACATAATCTTTACACTTCTGATAAATTATAATAGAGAAGGTTGACTGTGATAAAAAGTTTTAATTTTTAATTTAATGTGAACCATTGACAAATTAGGATGATTTGTAATGTAAATGACCTAGGAAGAATAGCCTGCATAAAGTAGTATTTTTTTAATGATATGGTTCTAAAATTGTATTAAGATTATCATTGAGGATGGCTGAGTTGACCTAAACGTTGGACTTATTAAAAAATAATAATTGTTTTGAGACTAAATTTGGATATATTTTATTTACTTAAACAATAACAGTTTTATTTTTTATTTTTACAATGTAACTAAATTGTAAGAACAATGTCCCTAATTACAAATTATCTGTAATTCATGATATATCTAGTCATTTATCTTTAGTCTTTTCTAACACTATATCTAAAATTTAATTATTGTCATTGTTATAATAATATCATTTTTTTTTTTTAATAATTTCAATTCATATAGATAGGTTATGAACTTCTGATGTAGACAAAGAAAGATTGATTATGTCAATAATAATTCTTTTAATATGGTATGGATGCATGGATTTATGGATTCTTAGACCACTTCTGCCAAAAAATAGACATAATATTATGTTTAGATGTCTTCTTATGTTATCATGTTAGTTGATGTCAATCATCTATATTTGGCCTATTTGAAAATTGTAGAGAACTGTAATTTTTGAAATAATAGTTATATTTACATCTGGGCCACTAGGCAAGTAGTTGTTCAATGTAAAAAGACCTTTTTTACAAAAATAATTATTAATGTTTACATGATTTCAAAAATGTATGCTATAATTAGATTAACCAACACAAGAAAGTACTAAAGTTATCATTTTGGAGCAGTCCTTGTGCAGAGGCATTTTTGTCGTGAACATATTGCTGCTTTGCTTGAATACCAATGCTATTGAATAGCACATCTAACAAAAAAAAAAATGATTTTGTTTTTGACGTATTCTATAGGCTATGGTTACTTTTTGACAACCCTGCTTGCTTTGCGATATTTTAGGAGAACTTCAGTAGAGAAAGAAACCCCTAATTATATTAATATCTTTGGAACACGTTCATTTCTAAATAAAGCCAACACTTTTTTTCTGTGAGATGTACCACTATTCAAGCAAAGTAGTGATATGTTTTTGATAACTCAGAGTTACTTAACAAGGCAGCCAAGAGAGTCGGTTTAACTTCCTTAGCCACAGACAACCCTATTAGTCTACTAAGTCTATTGGCAACTTATCCTTTCAAATATACTTACTGCTTGATGTATAATAACTATTTAAATATTAATCTATTTCTTTCTATAATCTTCATCCTATTGATTTTAATCCTCATTGAATAATCCTTTCCTCAAACAGTTTTGGGTGCCTTTGATAACAAAGTATTAGTTGAAACTGAAAATAATTGTCAGTTAATTGGTGTAACCTTTTGTAATGAGGTGAAAATGGATGTAAAAACTCAACCACAACCTTCAATAAGCCAAAACATCATTAAAAACATCAAGTTTGATCCTACTAAGAAAGAACGCGACCTATTGAATCCTATCCCTATCCCAACTCCTACTAGTCCTAAAAATGCCAACTCCAAAGGAAAGGAAATCCCTAAAGTAAAAGATCCATTAATTAAAGGTAATATTTATTTATTATTATTTTTTTAAGTAGGCTCTTATAAGCATAGAAAATAAAAGCAATCAACTCATTCATGTCTTTAATATTATTATGTAAAGCATTATTTTACATTGTAATGAATGATTTTAAAGTATTTTATTATCTTATTTATTATATTTTTTCACAAATAAAATTTGTTATTAAAATAAAGAACTTGTAGCCATAAATTTGAAAATTAGAATTAATTCATTAATATTCGTAATAGTTCATTAACCACATCTATCTGTACATATGTTTATAAATCCTGATTACCTAAAATTAATTGTGATTATAAAGTATCTGAACTTAAGACATAAATATCTTATTAAATAAACTAACTGATTCTAAATTATGTTTGAATAACCAATATAATTTTAAGTATTCTTGTGAGTTGATAAAACATCCAGTGTTCTTGAAATTAGAGTGTGTTTCTGATTATAGCTGTTAAGAAAAAAGTTCGTGTCGATTTAAGTGTTGCTTCTATGGAACGGAATTTTATCACACCTGCTAGAGCGATATCTGATTTCCTTTTAAAACCACAAGATTTGGAATCTTTGAAAGCCACCAAAAGGCGATCTCCCTATGAAAATGAACCTCCCATCACTGTTTACTGGAGAAAGGATGTTGAAGCGAAGTATGTTTTGTTATATAATTTATGCTCTTAGTCATGTTATTGTTTTGAACATCATAAAATTTTCTTTATATTATTATTAATTCAATACCATATAATTTCTTTTCTGAAATAATTTAGTTAAGAATGATTCTGATGAAATAAGTTATCTTATTGTTTTACTGTTAGGTTCACAAAAACGTATTTTGTTCTTCTCAACTATTTTCAAAATATAATACATAAAATTTTCTGTGTATAAAAAATAATATTGAGGTGTTGATAGTTGACCGTCGATTAATATGTGGAGAAGATGGGCATGGGGGGGGGGGATGCAGTCAGCAAATAAATAAATTTTATATCAGCAATTAAATTTTGTATTTGATGACCGCACCCCCACAATCACAACCATCTTCTCCACATAAAAGTAATATTAATTTAAACTGAAAATAAAGTGATAGACAATTGTAACAAAGTATGAATTTGAAGTGTATTGTTTGGTTAACTTTGATCAGTAATGGAATCTTTATTTAAAATAATCTTGACTATGTTATTAATATTAATGATCAACTTTTAGATGTAAATTTGGTAAAGTTGATAATTAATTGTTCATGTAATGTGTGTTATCTTAGATAGTTCATTAGCTCTTGATCTAGCCTGATTAATTCAGTAAGAAAAAATTATCAAGCATTTACTTTCTTAACTATATATATAGGGAAACTTTCAGAAACAGAGATTTGTAGAATATTTCTACCAGAAGTATTCCTTTAACAGATTGATATTAATTATCAAAAATAAATCAGTTTAAAGAATGCTGTTATTTTTGACAAAGTACAGGACTTATTGTCTTACTGCGCCAGTTCATCGACATCTTTTCCCATTTTACTTGAATGGGTCCTTATCAATACCAATTTAGTTACACCCTAGTGATTTAAGTGTCACTAACATTTATGATTTGTGTACATTTTTTCTCTTATTTTAAAACTATTTTTTCATATGTGATTTGTTTAATCTGTAATTTTGTTACTTTTAGTATCAACTCTAATTCTGATTTTCAATAGGTTCTAATGGCTGCTGATTCAATTTTTACAGAGCCATTGAGGTATGGGGGTCAAAGGAAAATTTGCAGAAAGAACTATTTAAGAGAGATTTAGAAAGAAAATTTCATCAACAAAGTAAGACCAAATTTTTGTTTTGTTTCCACCTACTCAAATCATCTTCAACTATGATGTGTTATAATTGTTTTTAAATTTTCTATACAGATTTGTTTGCTAATAAGAGACGGTTGAGGGACTATAGAAGAGTTAGAAATTCTCAAAATGACATTGCTTTTTCAAAAACATCAGGTTTACTTGGTTCATCAGGAAAAGTTGTATTGACAGCAGTGGCAATGTAAGTAACACTATAAAGGTATATTTCTGCACTATTTCAAAACTCAGTACAGTTAATATTTCCATCTCAATTTCATTTATCGTAAGAAATATTAATGTTCCTTTGTGCTATATGATAAAGTAAATTTTAATATAATTAATCAATTGAAAATATTGGTTGATTTAATTTTCTGTTAATAGTTTTTTAATCTATTTTTTTAGAAACGGAAGTAACTTCGTATTCAAGCTGGCCGCATGGCTCTACTCTGGTTCACATAGTATGTTTTCAGAGTGTATACATTCGTTGGCAGATACTATTAATCAGTTAATCCTCGCTTTTGGTATTCATAAGTCCGTACAGGTGATTAATTCTTAATGTTTATTTTTTTAAATCATAGTTTTAATTTAAAAACCTTTACGTTTTGTTAAATCACATTAATGTTAAATTTTTTCATTTTCTTAAATAGTTTCATACTTTTTAAATCTTCAAATCAGCCAGAAACGTCATATCACTCATGCTTTATTTAACCATATTACTTTCACTTACCTATGGATGTTATATATAGTATGGGAAAGTATTGTTATTTACAGATATTTCAAGTTTTCAACAGAAATACATGTTTTGAGTTCCTCTGAGTAAAAAAAAGTCCTTCTAATGGTGTGTGTGTCTGTGCATGGGGTGCGCTTGTAAGTGCGAGTGTACGGACTAGCTCAAAAATGAAAAGTCGTATGAAACTAAAATTATATATTTAAGGCAGGTTACACCTGGAATGGACAGCAATTTTTTCGATAAAATTGACTGACCAGAAGTACTACTTTATTCAATAAATTTTTTATTTTGTTTCTCAAAAATTTCTCTTATGATTTTGATTGAAATCCATGTGTCAATAAAGAATTAAGTGTTGTTTAATATTACCTAGGTCTTATTCTCCTTGAAAAAGTCAGATGGAGCTTAGACGCGGATTTTTCAGAAACTCTTTCTCTGAAGTTCCTTCAATTCTTTTGTTTGTTATAATTTACTCTCTCACATTTTTATTTGTAGTAAAAAATAAATAAATATGAACTATTAATGGATTTGATAATGAATGTACAGAGATAAGAGAAAAAATATTTTTTTCAGGTTGAAAACACATTTCCGAAAATAAGAGTTGTAATAAAGACTTTTAGAACGTTGGAAAGCCAAAAATTGTAGAAAAAATAGTATGTAACATATAAAATCATAGAAATTAATGAAGAATGATGAAAAAAAGGCATAAATAAAACAAGAGTTTGAAGTTAAACTGGCATTGGATGTGCATTGGGTCATTTTTTTTCGCCAGTCAGTTAAATCTCTTCTTGTCGCTATAGTGATGGAATAGTTTTTTTGTTTAATTTAAGCTACATATAATTGAGTCTTTCAGTTGACAGGATGACTAACTCCATAAAGTCATTTTAGTATTTTCAACATTAATTCTATAACAATTTAGCATTAAATAAATGCTTCATACGATTTTATTAAATTATTTAATATATTTTATTAAATTATTTTATATATTTTATTAAACTATTATATTTTTATATTTCTGTCATACTTTTGCAATTAGAAGTATTATTGAAAATGCTTTTCTAAAAACTATTGAAATTTGAGTAAGCCATTCTGTCAATTGAAAGGAAGGCTCATTTGGAAAATTGGTTTGGGAAAGTATTGCCACAGTGAATAATTTGGAAATATTTGTTCTGAAATAAGGGAGGATTAATTTCAAATCAAAGTAAGGTGGTAAGTGATGTGCATACCACACTTTTTTTCTTGTCTTCTATTTCAAAGATCCAATTGATAATATAATGATTTTTTCAGACTGCTGATGAAGTTCACCCTTATGGTTATTCAAATATGAAATACGTTTCTTCTCTCATATCAGGAGTTGGTATATTCTGTGTGGGAACTGGTCTTTCTATTTATCATGGGATCACAGGCCTTTACAACCCAGCGCCTGCAGAATCTTACTTCTGGGTAAATGAAAATTTAATTAGGTATAATTTAGCTAGCTAGATATATAATAATGTTTGTTTTAATTAGTTTTTCAATTTGAGGCCTGGATATTAATGCGTTAATCATTATCATTATGATTTTCCTTGAGTTTTTAAAGATATAGATAGAAGTATTGATTTGAAATTGATTAAATGTTAAAAAATTAATTCTTCTTCCTTGGATTTTGATTTAGTTATTTTTTAAAGGTTATTTCATCCCAAAATTTTTTCTAATATTGATATAAATTGTTTTGTGAAAGTTCATTTTTTTAAATTATTTGTTTAAAATATTCGTTCTCTTTATATTTTTTTAAAAAAAGTTTTTTTTTCTGCACTAAAGTTCCGAAATCCTTAATTTTGTTCTTTTATTAATGTCTAGGCATTCTGTATATTGGGAGGGTCATTAGTGTCTGAAGGTGCTACGCTATTGGTGGCTATTAATTCAATAAAGAAAGGTGCTGCTGCAAAAGGAATGACTTTTACAGAATATGGCAAGTATTATTTCCATTTTTTAGGGATATGTAGCTTACTAAACTTTTGTACCTTGAATCTAAATGCTAAATTATATATGCCATTGAACTATATTCAGCCTATAACTAGTTAAATTACAGCTGTTCATCTTTTTAAAGGTCCTTGTTCCATGGTTGAATATATTTATTATACTTTTGATTGATATAATAAACTACAAAACCTGTAAAAATTTATTAATTACTTAATGGGGATCAAAGTCTAAAGTTAATTGTTATGTAGTGAATAGATCACATGAAACATAATCAATTATAAATTGACAGGCAGTGTCCTGAGCTGAGGGGTTGACCAAGATATATATGGAAAGATAAAATTTATTAATCTATACTAACTTCTGTGTTGAAAATAAATTGTTATTGAACATGATAACTTTCTTCATTCTTGTTAAAATAATTTTTTATTTACAGTTCTTAGAGGACAGGAACCATCAGTTAATGTGGTGCTACTTGAAGACCTAGCTGCAGTTCTGGGTGTTACTGTTGCTGCATCCTGTATGGGATTGACATCCCTCACGGGTTCACATGTTCCAGATGCTATCGGTTCACTTATTATTGGTGGTCTGTTAGGAGTGGTGGCTTCTTTTATTATTTACACTAATGTGGCTGCTCTAGTTGGAAGGTTTTTATCTTATTCCTATTCTTGTTATTAAAAGTATCCTTGATTTGTAATCTTACTTCTGAAGTATCAAACTTACGAATTTTAGCCTTATGAAAGGCTATACTATTGTTTTTATTCCACATTTATGTCTTAACTTTAGTCAGATTTTTTTTAAACATTCTTTATTTAGTTATTATTACTCACCGTGCTATGAGAATGAGCTATTTAACATGCCTAATTATGTTTACTACTAATAAATAATTAAAATGAAAATCAAGTTTCCAGTATTTATTTTTATAGTGCTAATTTTTTTCACTTCTATGTTTGGACTATTTATATCCGTTTAGTAATAAAATTATAACTGTAGAAATTATCTATTATTTCTTATATAGATCTATTTCTGAAGAATTTTTGGAAAAAATTAACACTGAATTGGAATCTGACGTAATGATAAGGGCTATCCATGATGTAAAAGGTATTGATATTGGAAATAATCTTGTTCGTTACAAGGCTGAACTTGATTTTGATGGAAGAGAGCTGGCAAAAGCTTATCTTGACTCACAGAATATTCATGCATTGCTTGAGGTAATCTATACATTTTTTTAATGTTAAACCTATAATAAAATAAAAAATAATCAGTTATATAAATATTTATAATATATATTTGTTTCATGTTAATTTGAATGATCTGGATGCTATAAATTACTCATAAATTATTATAATGATGACATCATATAAAATTACCAGACTTAATAAATTATACGTAATCATATTTATGATAGTTTTTAAATTAATAATTTTATTTTTACTTAGGAAGTCCAGCAGTTTAAGACTATTGATGAGTTAGAGCAGTTTATTCTTAAACACAGTGAAAATATTATCGACATGATGGGTGGTGAAATAGATAGAATTGAAGTGAAATTGAGGGTAATTTTTTATATCATGTTACTTATTGGCCTGGGAGAACTCGCTAAATAATTGCTGTGTGTAAGAATTTTTCTCAATTGGTGAATTATATACTCAAAATTCCAAATGATTCCCAATAATAATAAATATACTCAAATTCCAATAATTTGGAATCTAAAATTATATTCTATAGTTACTTTGAATCTATAGTTTCTTTGAAATCGATAGTTGTATTCTATTGCTATTTTACTGCAAAATTGCTATTTATATTTTACACTAGAAAGTATTTTTGTATTCGAATACTTTCTCTTTTTTTTTTACATAAATTTATTGATATTCTTTCACTCTTAGATATTCTTGTGTTGAACTTTTCTGAGGTACCTTATTTGCATGGCATATTTTAGACACAGTTACTTAACTAATATGCTTATCGAGGAATATATGAATAATGTTTAGTACTTTCCTGATCTTTTCTTCCTTATCTGCTAATCTGGGACTAAGTTATGATTAGGTATGAACCTTTTCTAATTGTTTAGAACTACATGTTATGAATACCATTTATCAATAAAACTGAAGAAATATATAATTGAAAAATTCAACACATGCATACTTACAACATGATGAAATGCACTATAATAGATATAGACACAATATTTTTGAAATGCACTCTAAAACATTTTTTTTGAATGATTCTAAAATTAGTATCTATAATCTCTTTGTGTACATGACCTCTCTTTTTAGACTCAGAGCTTGGTTTGTTGGAAATTGGTTTGCGCTTATAACTAATTTTCAGTGTTGGTCTGACAATCTGCTTATTTGAGATTAAAAAAAAGTTGTAGACCAACCACTGTTCTCAAATGAGAAAAGATTTCATGTAGCGAGTTCTCCTGTCTAATGACCCATCGTGATATAAATAAATATTATATCGTAGTATGTACATGAAAACTAATTACTATATATTTTTTAGGCCAAGTTCCCTGAAATTAGACATTGTGATTTAGAAATATTGTAAATGGTATCAAATTAAAATATTTCAGTTGATTGCTGTGATAGTTAGGTGAGTTTTTACATTGCAAATTAGTTTAAGAGTAATTTAAAGTATAATAAATACAGATCATACATAATACATCATTTTTGAGATTGGTTATTTACGTTTTAGGTTCTATTTAATGATGAATCTCCTATTGGATTTTTTAATCTGTCCACATGATTTATCAGGTAGATTCTTGAGATGACAATAATAAAATGAAAATAAGAAGCAGAAGAAAAGTTGTTACTAGTACTAATATTACATTCCGAGAAGAATGTCAATGTTTATAAGTAATCTCTACATGTCTACTATTGGTAATTCACTTGAAATGACTGCTCACCCCTCTCCCCAAGACTTTATTTTTCCCATAATACTTTATTAAAGTATTGTTGTTTATGTTTAGTATTATTTACAAAAAGAAGTTATTGTGATATTTTCTAGATGTTATTCCTTGTAGTTTCTAATAGAATCTTTTCCTCTGTAATAATTTATTAATATTTTTGTATATATTTTAGTATCTTAGTTATTTGTGTAGTGGAAAAGATTATATATTATTTTCTTTTATGAAGCACGGTTAATTACTTAATGATTTTACATTTTTTGCCACTGTTATTCAAAAACCAATGCCTTCATTTGAGGTAATTATTTAATTACTCTAGTTGTTGGTGCTCGAGTAAAACAAAAGAAAATTTATCGGCTTTGAATTAACTTTACTCTATAATGCAGCTAGTGTTAAGTTTTTGTTTAAAAAGTAGCTTCTTCGTTCCTTAGCAGAAAACTATTTGTGGATTATATATTTATTTATTAATTCTTATTTATGAAATTTAATCAAGAAATTGATGTTGGTTTTTGATGAACATGTTTATTGTTGTATTATGTAAACTATAACTGATATTAGGTTAATTTATTATTAGGATATACGATCTAATTTTTCAAAAATTCAATTTATTTTTTTTTGTGATTAAAATTTGATCTTGCTGATGTTTGGTTGTATTAATAGTATGCTTTGATTTTTAATTAATTTTTGTTTGGTTAGAATTGTCTGATTAAATTTGATATAATCATTGCAATTAATACTAAAGAAGAGTACTTGTCAAGCAAATTTGATTACCGATTGATGGTTTTTATTACTTATTTCATGACGCTTATGGCTAGAAGCAAACAAATTGACAAATATACTGTTGTATACAAAATTATAAATGTGTATTTTATCAATCATGTCATATAAAATGGAGTGTAGTAGAATGTAAATTTTACATCTTGGCATCCACAAGTTATATTTATTATTGTTTATTTACTCCATTTTACTGTATAAAATTTGTTGAATATGAATGAAAACCAAAAATTAAATTGTAGTGTCTCAAACTACCATTACTATTGTCCACATAAGCATATTACTTCATTAGTTGTAGTTTTGTTGTTAGGATTTGTAAAAGGTCAATGTTTTCTGATGATAATACTCAATTTGTAATTGATATATTCATCAGAATAATAAAATAAATGGCAAAAATGATGAACTCTGAAACCAGACTGAAAAGTTGACATTTGAACTATATTTTTGTCTAATGATGTTATAATTACATATTATAGAATTTTAAAAATGTCAGGTATTTTTTTTTTTTTTTTATGGTTTATATTATATTTATATATGGTATTATCCTTGTAATAAATGATGAGTTCTGGGTTATTTTCTTTGAAAATGAGGGGAATAAAAAAAAAAATGTATATATTTTAAACTGGCTATTAAATTATTTAATATTAGTCTAATGCTTTGTTTCACATGTTTTAATGAAATAAAATGAAGTTATTGTACTTCTAAATTTTAAATAAAACATAGTTTCAATGGTGGATACATCAGTTTCTGTTGTCTGAATTTCTTTCTCCATCCCTCCACGTATACTTCTGATAAAGTTTGCTTCGACATCTTATCTGATTTCCCACCAGTTAAGATTAACTTATTGTGAAAGTTATTCAATTATGTAGATGTGAATAGGAGTCTGAAAGATTGGAAATCAAAAGTTTTTATGACAATGCCACAAATCTAATTTTGTAAGTATTTTAATTCTTATAGCAACAGTTGCAGAATAAAAAGCAGAACTATTTTAATAGTGTAACTCGGGATTACTTTGCACAAAATTACAATAAGTTCAAATTTCTTTATCCAGTATTTATTTTTTTTTTTTTTGCCGAGACTCCCATTCGAGTCCTACACAACCTAATTATTAATAGTTTGAGGTAGGAATTTTTTTGTAATCATGTGTAATGGCAGGATTTAGAGGTTTCCATTATAGATTATTTTTTTCATACTTCACCTGTTACTTAATGGCTTAATCTTTTCACCAAATGTTACTTTGAGCCAATTTATCAGGTAAGTTCTTATTCGATAATGTAATATATCTGATAAATAATTTATTTGTTTGTCTTTAATATAACATTAAATAATATTGCATTTAAACTTTTTTTATGACTTGGTAGGATTGGTAGAGTAGTACTAAGTAACCCCAGTATTTTGTCATAGTGGGAAGTATCAACAAAATGTGGAATTCCACTAAGAACCTTCACTTGTAACTTTAAAAAACAAATAGGACTCTGTCCCTTGTTGTCAAGATAGAGAAATATTTTGTCGATTGCTTATAAATAGTGGTTTTGGTTTCCCAATAGATTCTTACAGTATTAGGATTACAACAAAAAATTGTTTTAAAAAATGGATTTATAACGAGTGTATCCCCAAAGAATCGCTATATTGGGAAGAGAGGTGCTTATACATCTCCCTCCTTCAAGGATGGTGTCATGTGTCCCTCTGTTCAAAGAAATTTCATTGCTCTCCTTCTACAATAAAGTGTGAATATTGTGTTCTTTGTTTGTGTAAAACAGTGTTAGTGCTTTTTTCCTTGTTCGAAAGTCCTGCAAAATTGAAACTACAAATATATAGGTCCATTGAATAATTCATAAATCCATAATATTCTCTCTTATGAAGGTGAAATATTCCCAGGGAAGATACTGAAGACATAAAAAGAATTCCTTGGCTAATTTCCTAAAATCCTGGAAATAGCAAAAAGATGTCTTCACTTGGGATTGGGAGAGTTGTCACTCCTGCTTCAGTGATTTACACATATAACCAGCAAGTTGTCCAATTTAAGAGTGGGGTCTAAAGTCCTCCTTTTCCATTGTTTACTGCTTGTTTTTTCCACTTAATCTCCTCATGTATTTCGTTTAATCAACGGTAATCTGCTTTATTATATCCTGTCCATATAACAGGATACGCGGGATAGTAGGGTATACTGATTTTGGCATTGGTTTCTGCTTCCTTCCTGCCCAATAGGACATTGAAAATCTGACATTAATTGCGTAAAAGTCATTTATGTGTATATTCTGAAAGTTTTGTTGGCTAATTTTTGCTATTTTTACTGCGTCCACATATTTCTAAAGAACCAAAAGTCTAGGGCGTTGACTAATTATTATTAGAGTGGAAAACTACATATATCATTCAACCATAAAAAAATCAAATATGAATAATTTCAATGAAATTCCATCTTGATCCCAATAAGATAAGGAAACTATGGTGTTGCATGTTCTCAAATTAAAAAAGATAGAAAAAAATCTAATATTATGTTTTTTTTTCCTGATCCCTCTAAAACCGAAAACAAACATGAATTAATTAAATGCATTAAGTGAAAAACATAATTCAAAGTGAGTATTACCTTTTGCTACCGTGGGTATTTATTTGAAGGTCCCGATGAAATACTTAGCTGTAGGTCGGAATGACCACTCTGTGAAAAACTGGAAGTGAGGGTCTTCGTAAGAAAATTGTTCATTGGAACATTAGAAAATTCATTTTTATAATATTACGAATACTCTCAGTGGGATAAAATAAATACCCAAGATACTACTGCGAAGGACTTTGTGCTTTGAGCAGACATGGCTGAATACAAAGGCAAACTGACATAAGTTAAATAATGATAAATAAATTTTAATCAGTTCGATTCCTTGAACTAACAAGTTTATTATTATTTTGACGAAATTGAGATTATTGGTACCCAACTCTTGATTCTCCTTTGTTTAATGCTTACAAGGAGCTAACTCTATCAGCGATATTTTAAGGAATAGCTGAACTACTAATATGACAAAGTTCTAACTGAAGGAAATTTTTTTATTTGTGTTGTTTGACAAGGTTGGAACTCTCTTTGTTTCTTGGGTAGGATAGAAGAAGCTGTACCAGATACTCCGTTGGTAGAAGAGATGGGAGTTTGAGGAAGTACGATCGGCAGTCTGAGTGCACTAACTAAAATAAAAATGTAAATCGTTTTGTTAGTAACGCAGGGTTGTAAAGCAGACAGGCATAGATTTCCACTGTTACAAACAAAGATCCATATTTCCTAACCGGCAGGGCAAAGCTGAAATAAATAAATGAGGAGGATATGAGGCGTCAAATTGTTAAGGTAGAGTAGATAATTAATTGTCCAAAATATAAAAATAAATAAAGTAAGAAGTTTTAAAATTTCTTGCTAAGAAAAAAAATTGCATAATCTTAGCCAGATGTTCAATAATGAAGAAATTTTTTCTCTATTTTTGTTTTTTTTTCTTTTGTAATTTGAAAAGTGTGTGGTTGCAAAAAATATATTTATATTATGTTCCAAGTAGACTAATTTTTCCTCAATTTCTAGTTTCTACAATAAGCACTTTTAGACAGAAACATCCTTAAATCCAATTTTTTTTATATTTAGGTAATGATGAGCCAACCATTGCCTCTACAGACGACGTTTTAGCAATTTGTTTGAATTATAGTTAAATATATTTTCTCTTTAGAATTCTCGTAAATCCAGTATTATATCCAATATTTGCCTTCAAAACATATTCCAATACTTAAAATTTGTCTTAAAACTTGATTAAACTATAACTAAAACTAAACTAAAAATTGATTAAAAAATAAACCAATGCTGTGTTTCCAAATTTATTAGACCTAAAAAGTTGAAGTTGTTCTCAAATTGTTGAAAATTTAGTCTACTATGGAAAAAAAATTTTTTTAATTACCTCATAGCAAAGTAAAAAAAATTGTTAGACATTTGCGGATTCAGATTGAAACCTCTAACAACTAGAGAAATCGATAGTAGAACCTACTATCTTGTCTTATGGGCACTACTAATTATGGGGCACTACTAACTATGAGGACTACTAATTGTCTTATGGGAGGCCGCTTTTTAACACCGTTTGGCTGAAGTACTTTCATAGGATGATCATCTTGTTTCTAAACTTTTTTTTAGGTAATCTAAAAATTTGATTAAATGTAAGTTTCCTAGAAAAGTGTAAAATAATAAAAAAAAAAAGAATCTTTAAAAACTCATTTTTGACAGAATATATTTATCTGAATCAGGTGTGGCCAATACAAATAATTTTGCGAGCTACTTTGGAAATGCATCATAACTCTGCTGGCCGTATATAAAATTATATATCCTTATATTAGATTTAAACTCACTATTGACATTTTTATAGAGTTATAATGTAACATAATGAGTTATAATTAATTACATAATGAGTTGTTACTCTAACCTCACAAATAAAACAAGCAATGTATATCATATATTCACAAGAATATTATTTCAAAGTGAAGTTAATTTTTTCTAATAATTTCTTGAATATATGAATGCACAATCAATATTTTTTATTTTTTAATAAATTGGTTTTTCACCTACTTTGGCAATTATAAAATGAATATAGTTTGTAAACGTGTGATGCTCTTGCGGTCAGAAAAATGTACGAGGCAGGCTCCGAGTTGGCAAGCACTGATCTAACCATAATAAAGCTACCAATTTCGGTTTCCTGATCATTATGTTTGTAGTCTATGTAAAAACAAACTGAAAAAAATATTTTCTAGGTTGACTTTACAGCGTAATTGAGCCCATTTACTTCAAAACCATTGGCTAGTTAGTTGACAGTCCAAAGAGAAAGGTTAGCGAACAGCAAAGTGCGAACCTACTTTAGAGAAGGATTGTATTGCCTCTTTCAATACCGAGAGGTCTCTTTATTGCAGGAACAATGAAAACACTTTAACTGCCTTTCAGCATATTTTATATAAAATCAGATATAGGATATTTTTTTACTAAATCATCTTTAAAAGTTAAATTACAACCATGTAAACTAATAGGGACAAAAATTGATAAATTTAATCATAACTAAAAAACGTTTAGTATTGGTTTGTAAAATAAGTTCGTAGCGTTTTTTACTGGCGATTTCAATAAAAACTTCAGATTCTTGTAAATAGTTTTAATCAATTATATATGACCCATTTTGATCTATTACATGTTGCCACCTTTCAGGTAATTTTTTAATTCCGTCCCCCCAGAACTTCTCAGATTTTTGCGCAATGATCTCCTCTATGTGCGTTTTGTAGTCCTCGAGCGAATTTAAGTGTTTCCCGTTAGGAGAGTTTTGAAGGGCCCGAAATGAGTGAAAATCTGTTGGGGCAAGGTTTGGTGAATAGAGTGGAAGGGGTATCACATCCCAGTCAAACTTCAATAATTTCTACCGGGTCTGCAGAGACGCATGAAGACGGGTGTCATCGTGATGAAAAACTATTCCTTTGCGATCATAAGACGTAAATGATTTGAGACACTTGCATAAGATATGTTAAGTGTTTCTGCGATTTCCCGTGTCGTAGAGTGAGGATTGCTTGTGACCAATGCTTGAATTTGTTCATCATCAATAGTTGAAGAACAACCCAAGCGCTTTGCGTCTTCCAAGTCAAATTTTCCGGATCTGAACCAAACAATCCACTTACGGATAATGCTATCTCCTAAGGCATCATCACCATATACACTATAAATTTTGTTAACCGTCTGTGCAGCGGGTTTTCTTTTCGGAATTAAAAAAACCAATAAGTACGAAAATGAATTTTTTTTTCTTCCATTTTGAGCAAGCCCAATACCAGTTGAAGATAAGGAATCTCGGTTGAAACTGATGCATAAAAGCACCTTAACTTTTTTAGAATATGTAAACATTATTGACCAAGTAAACATGATTTTACAGAGAGGATTAAATTGAAATAAGAAAAACGCTACGAACTTATTTTACAACCCAATACTTAAAATTTTTAAACTTGTTTTTCTTGAAATTAGGAAATTTTGACAAAAATTCGAATCGTGGAAAAAGACATTCAAAAAACACTAATTTTGTGTTGTAAAAAATTGCACGTTTTACTCTTTTTGGGCAAAACTTTTTATTTCTGACGCATAAAATTGAATGCTTGAACTAAATTTCTGTTATTATATACATATAGATGTGTATATACCAATATTTATTCATTATTTAATTTACAGTTTAAAGTTGAACAAATTGAGGTAAGGCATTGATTAAATAATCAATCGGTTTGATTTACCATCAGGGTTCATCTTCAAGGAATTGATTCAGGTCACCCAAAAGAGAATACATAATGGATTACATCATTCGCTTAAACCTGCAAGAAAGATACAAACAGTTATCTCATCAACGACCTATTTTTATTTTGGGGTCATGCTACAGAAAATTCAATTTGAAAAAATAAAATATAAAAATTTGATTTTTCATGGGTTAACTCCCTTTTTAGACAATAAATTTGAACTTTTTTTTCTAGCTCTTAATAATTTTATATTATTTAAATTTTGATACTTAAATATTTACTTTCTCAATATCGTAGGAAGGGAAGCTTTATTCGATGTTCATGTCAAAATAACGAAATTCAAGTAATTTTTACTAGGACGCCTGATCAAATAAATCAATAATAATGTTACCGGAGCTCGAAAAAATCCTCCAAAAGTCAGAAATAAGTATGTTAGTATCCTAAAAAATGATGGTTGGAACAAGATTCTTCTAGAATAATGAATTGAAATTTTTTTTAATTATTAAAAAGGCATTTCTGATTTTTTTTTTAATCAATAGTTTGTAATTATTATAGTTTCAGCGGCGATTTGTTATAATGAGGGGTTTATACTTTAATTATATTGGGGGGTATATAATTACAATTAATATTATACTTTGTATAATTCGAGGGAATAAGACTGTAGCTCATCACTATTTATTTTTCAAATGAAGGGTGGAATAAATTTCTGTTACCTCTTTCTTTGACAAGCGTGCAAGATGTGATTGCTGTTACAAAGAGGGATAAACAATGGAGCAAGTGCATATAGGAAAGAGATACTAAAACAATAGGTGGTTATATAATTACTGAATAGATATTAAGTAAATGTTTGCAGTCATATCAATGTTTTACATATAATGTGTATGATAATTCATAGACTGAAACAGGTAAGAATGAATAGAAATTTATGTGTGACTCGTGACTTAACAGAATCACGAGGACTTTCCGTGGCTTTTTTTTTATGTTTCTAAGTCGATTGTTCTTCATCTTTAATTATTTATAGTAGCATTGTGTTTGTTGGCTGAAACTGCTTCCCATTTCCCTAGTAACATCTACACTTATGAATTGACGGGAAACTCTATAAGGCTGCTCAACGCTGAATTAAGGGAACTACACTCGGTAAATATATTTCAGGTTATACCATTGCAGTGTACAAGATAGGCATGTAAGGTTGTAGGGCATAGTAACGAACGGATCCCTAAAATATTAATAAACAATGAAACGACGAGTATACCAGTGAGGGGTAGACCGAAACGTAGATGGGAGGATTGCTTTCAAACTGATTTAGTAGATTTGGGTTTGGAGGGCCATCACTGGAAGGATGTATGTAGAGAACGATTGGTGGTATCGACATCAAACCATCGGGTTCACTAAGCCTTTATTATAATTATTATCAACATCTACACTACAATTGAGCTGGTCATATTGTATTCACAATTATGAATATAGAACACAACTCTCTCAACGTAATTATAAGCACTGATTACAGTTGTATTTGGATTTGTCTACGAGCATCAAACGGTAGGGAATTACTAGACCAGAGTGGGTTTTATAAAGAGAAGGTCTGTTAGATTTCTTCGCACTATTCATAACATCTACATATATTAATTATCTATTATTATGATCTACTATTATTTACTAAATAATTGTTGTAGTATTTAATAATGTTATTTATCTAGTAATATTTTTTAATAAATATGAGTGATAGCATCATTTTTAGTATTTCTATATACCAGGAGTGATGCTGCCATCTCAGCTATGAAAAAGTTTTTATCACTAGTTGAATATTTAAAAGTTTCGGCTCATCATATTTCCTACAGATCCATTGATTTGGAAGATTTGATTTTCTACTGAGAAAAGAATTATTAACTCAAAAATATGATGTATGGTCCTTGATCTTCGATCAAGCAACGTACTGAAATTTTTAGACCAAGTTTTTTGAAAACATGTCACTAAAATGTACCAGAATAACGCACATGATGCGTTTTACGAAAATGATGTTATGAAAAAATGATAGATTTTACTTCAGTAGAGATCTGGTCGGTTCAATATGAACAGGATGGCAACTATGAGGAAGGTCAGAATTCTCGACATGTTGGTCAACTAAGATAAGAAGTGTCAAACTGCTGACTGCTGCGATCTCACTTTCACCGAGCCTCAATGATCCCCTCCAAGCTGTGTGACTGCCAGAGGGTCAGTAGCTCTCAGCTTGCTTTAGTGGCTGTGTCTCAGAACCGTTTATGCAGTCATAATTTTACAGGTACGTCCATTTTTGAGATAAAAATTGGATTTCGCATCCTCTTTGCAGATTTTATTTTTCGTTTAGTTCTGACTCGAATCAATATTGTATCCTAAAACGTTATCAAAAATTGAAGCCGAGTTGCTCTTTTTGAAATTATTTTACAACGAAAAGTGGAAAAGTATTTATTTATAATGGTTTTTGCCAGAATTGATAAATTTAAAACGGGGTAAGATTATCTGCTCGATTCATAATGCTTACTTTTTTTGGACTGTAGATATCTAACAAATGCATATCTGGTTCGGTCTAGACAGGATTGTTGCATTGCGCCTTGATGAATCGTCTTGAGCTACTAAACATTTAATAAAGTCTTTTACTGACTTTGCTCTTAGTCTTAGTCTTTGCTGGATACTAAATGTCCGACGCAATTATTGGATTGATCTTTTATTTTTAATAAATGAGCTTGAAAATGAAGAAAACGTAATACCCCGGTGTAAATTTAAAATTCTAAAAATGTCATAGATTTATGCACCTTTTTACTTTATTAAATAAACTTAAGTTGTTAATAAAATTAATATATTAAGAGTAATTAATTTATAATACTTTAATCTGTATTACTGATTAGTTATCAGCATGATTAAATAAATAATTGAAGGGATTACGCTAAAAAGGTTCAGGCTACGAACTTTAGCCAAACGATTTTTAAGTTTAAGAAGCTTTTTTTTCTGATATAATATACCCGTTATAATATATACTATATAATATGCTAGCAACGAAAATTGTTGTGAATCTTAATTCTTAGAACTTAGTTCTAGTTCAAAATGAATCTTTATTATTTTTCAACCCATTTTAATGCAAATTTGATTTTATAATTTTGTTATAACCAAATACGTTTTGGAGGAAGTAAATTCGTCCTGTCTAGATAAAAATAGTGTAAAAAAATAACAGTTTTTTGTAACATTTTGATTAGTAACTTAGTCGTTAATTGATAAAAAATAAAATAAACCATTTACGGAATTATAGCTTGAGTTTAGTTGGTTTTTAGACTAAACATAACTAAATATCGCTCTACTTTGCTCGGAGATGGGAGCACTTTTTTAATTTTTTTTATGATCCCTTTCCTAGTCATACTGACATACAGGGAAGAGGAGCTATCTAGAGGATACCACCCAATCATTCTATCATCCCGATGGGGGGGTCAAGTTTTCATTTAGTGGGACTACCACAGAAATAAAAGTGGACCCCCCCAGGCAGGATTCAAACCGGTGCCGCTGCAGTTCCTAGGTTGCAAAGACCCACGCCTCAACTCCCTGAGCTACCTACGGCCTTTACATAGACCTTAAATTTACTTACATACATATATAATAGTTACAAATAAGATTGTTTTGATTTTATTTTGCGTTAGACGTATTCCAAATATAGTACCGTATAAAGGGATCGTTCTACACAATATCCTAAAGCTGTAAGGTTTTCATAAATTAAATCTAGTCACGATAAATCTACGGAATACGTCAATACAAATTCTGGGTTTCCTTTTTAGGAAGTTTGATAAGTTATTTTCTATAAAATTTTTCAGGTTAAAAAACTTCCAAAGATGTATATGAACTATTTTATATTTTTCTTCATTGTTGTACAACGTTTCGGATTAATTGTCCCATATCCATGCACCTCTATAATCCTAAAAATAATAATGAAAAGTATGGAGTAAATATAATTATATGAATTACAAATACACATATATGATATGGATGAGAATTGTTGATTATAAAACTGTGATAAAATAAATCTCAAAACACGGCACTGTGCGTATTTTTGTCCCTCCGTTAAGAGTGATTTCCGTGAACGAGTTTTGGAAATCTTGTCAAGTAAACAAACAAGTGAGTGAAGGGAAGTTGGTGAAAAAGTGTATACCAACGTTGAGAAATACTCTTTGATATTTAAGGCGTTCTTCTGAGTTCATGACCCGTGGTCATTGAAGTTGCGTGAAACGTAGCGTAATTTTTAAATTAACAATTTCGTTGCTTTATTTTTTTTAATTTTCGACCTTTTATTTTTTAAAACCTGGGGTAGTTTTTTAAAACAAAACCGTGTTCCAATTTTAGCCACTTTTTCAATATTGTTCGATTTATACTTGTCATTTTTGAAATATGGGGAGGGGGGGAAGTTATCTAACCATAGTGGGGTTTCTTTTTCGTAGGACCGCCAGTGAAATTAAAGTCATACCAGGCCGGATTCGAACCGGCACCACTGCAGTTCCCCGGTCGCAAAGACCTACGCCTCAACTCCCGGAGCTACAGACGGCCCTTGTTCGAATTAACTGATATGATAGCCATTCAGTGTTCCACAGCCTTTTATTTCGCGACACACCGACTTTTTTGCCAATTAGTAACCGACCTGGAGTATCCTGAACATGGATATGCAATAATTTTAAGTCATCAATATTTGTCAGTCAAAGCTTCCTAAGAACTTTTGGATTTCAGTCATCTCGGCGTTCCACAAGGTGCAGCCCTGTCTCCAGTATTATTTTCCATTTATACTCATATAATTGTTGGAGCCACCTACCAATTACAAGTATTAGTATTCTCAAATGATATTGCCGTCATAAGTAATAGCATAAATGTAAGGCAGTAAAACAATAGCTTAAATGCTCGAAAGCGTTGCCAAAAAATAGTAGAGGAACTGAAAAATTGTATTAAAAAGGCAAATGCAGATAAAACAAAGGGAAGAATAGACTCCCATTAAACTTTAAAAGTAAATTATCGAAGGATGTCGCCTAGTTTTAATTGACATTTGAGATTTTGGCGCACCTCAAAAATAAAATAAAATCAGTGCGACCGAAAGCATATGGACCAAATCCTTTCCTATCAACCTCCAAATAAGCAGTGCGTTTATGTTTTAAATTTATAAATGTGTCTTACCTCCAACCTAATCACATGGCGCACCACCGTTACCCATATTGCGAAATCTACTAGGAATAATTTAGAATCTTTTCGAAATATTATATTACGAAAAATCGTAAAAACTTCATTAAAGAAAAGAGGTAAGACGTCTCGGCGAAAATAAAGGATTTCGTTTCTGCAAGATATGATACATTTTTAGAGTGTGTGAAGAATATCAAAAATACTTACTTTTGTCAACTTACATTTTCAGGAGTACATCAATAGTTGGAAACTTCGAGAAATAATTAAATTATAGTATTTTGGTGTTGGTTAGATACCAAAATAAGTTAAGCTCCATCACCTAGTTATTGCTTTAAAATCCCAGAATTAATAAAAATAATGAAATGATAATACAAAAGTCTTCTTCAAATTCAATAATGCATTTTCCTGTAAAATGAGTTTTTCAGGAATATTTAATTATGCAAAAGAAGATAAGAGACAATGGAAAATAAAACTTTTAAAAGAATAATCATATATTTAAAGTTATTTGGGCAGGTTTAACCCACGTATAATCAGTTCACTTTTCTCTGTTTTTAAAAATTATTTCTTCTAAACTGTTCACTAACTTCCAGAACAGTAACCAAGTTCTAGATAAATATATTGCCAACGCAGATCTTAATTGGAACAATATTATTGAAGATACAGGGAATCTTTTCATTGGACTTTGAACTCAAAGCGGTTGATTAATTAGTGAGTGAATACAGATGATATTTTATTAATTGCTATTTACTAATATAAAAATAAAAAATTCAAATTATTGAGTATTGTCCCAACACTTTTTTAAGGGTTTTTTAAACGTTATATTCGTAAAAGTTAAGCGTATATTTGTCACACACATATTTAAAATTGTCTTATTCACGAATATCTATGAATTGCCTCTGAGTTTGGTTGCCTTATTTACTGAGCATGCCTAATGTTTATGCATCTCTCACAATGCCACACTATCACAATGATTAAAAATATCTAAGAAAGATAAATTTTCTATCTTCAAACCGATAGATTTATTCATATTACATGATTTTTTGAGTTTAACTATATGCAGTACACTCCCTAACCACTCAAATTTACTAGTTTCTAACCTTGCATCCTCTTCCATTCCTGACAATCCTCCGAGGCGCCTGAAAAGAAGATGGCCACGAGACCAGCTAATGTAAAATGCCATTGGGGTACTACCAATGGGTAGTTGCTCTACACACCTGTAACACTCCATTTTAACTAAGATCATATTTACTAAATGTATTATGCAATATACAGTTTAGCTAACACATTAGGGACACAGTTCCACAACTTCCTAATTATATCTTTTATATAAAGTAGAATTCTTAGTAAACTTTGAATTTTGATCCATTTATTAGCTGGTAGTTTTAAGGACTAAATTATCTCTTTGAAAATTCACTAGCCAATGCTGTGTGTAGTTATATTACAAGAGCCCTAGAGAAGATAAAAGGCAGTTATTTCACTCCAATTTTTGATTACTTTAATGAAAACTGTGTGTACTTACTAGTCAAAATTGATGAGTCTGCTTGTTAGTATAGGTAGGAGGAATAAAAATTGGTTGATGTTTCAAAAAATTAAAAAGAAATAATTTTTTATTCGGAGCTTTATATCTTATAAATTATCAATAACACTAGAAAACCTAAGAGAACACTATTTAAATTATAGTAAATTTGCTAAAATATGAGCCCTAATAGACATATTAACGTTCAATAGTTCGCGAGATATAACTTTTTGAATTCCAACATTTCAAAAAAAAAAAAAAAAAAAAAAGGCACTGAATAATCAGTAGTTAGTGAATTTATTTTGACAAATCTGTATTTCAAAAACTATTCGACTTACAGATGCCTATTAGCACTCAAATTAAAACTAGTTTGATGTTCTGTAAAATGGTTGATGATGTTTATGGTCGTAGAAGTTGTAGTTTTAATGATATTCGACAAAATAAATTCTCAAAATGTTGATTTCTAGTTATTAAATGGAATATGGTCCGGGTGCGGTCAAATAAAACTCAAATAGTAATAATATTTTACCACACCCGGACCATATTCCATTTATTATTAAACATTGATAAAAATTATTATCATAATAAAAATTATGACACTGTCAATCAGGGATCTTCCAGTTGATTTCTAGTTTGAACAAAAATTGTGATTAAAAAAAAATATCTCAGAAACCATAAGGCATACAGATGTCTGCCAGCATTGAAACTAAAGCCAGTTTAATGTACTAAAAAGTAGTGTATGATGTTTATCTTCATAGAAGTAGTAGTTTTTATGATATTTTCCAAAATAAATTCACAAAATATTATTTTCTAGTTTTTCGGATACACTTTTTGAAAATATAAAAACTACTACTCCTACGAAGATAAGCGACATAAACTACTTTATAGTACATTAAACTAACTTTAATTTGAGTGCTGGCAGACATCTGTACATCTTATAGTTCTTAAGATATACATTTTTATATTTTTGTCCGAATAACTATAATAACTAAAAATTCCGAACAACTATAATTTTGTGCATTTATTTTGTCAAATATCATGAAAACCACTACTACTACGAAGATAAACTACGTTATAGTACATTAAACTAGCTTTAATTTGAGTGCTAAAAGACATCTGTAAAATGAATGGTTTTTGAGATATAGTTTTCTCAAAATAAATTCATTTTTATGAAGTGTTGCAATTTAAAAAGCTATACCTCGTAAACTATTGAACGTAAATAGCTCTATCAAGGCTCATGTTTTAGGAAATTTACTCTACTTTAAATGATATCCTAGGTTTTCTAATGTTGTTGTTTTATTGATATTAAGCTCCGAATGAAAAATCATTTTTTTTTAACGTTTTGAAACAGACGCCATTTTTTATTCCACCTACCTATACTTGGCAGGCTTACCAATTTTAATTAGTAATATACATAGTTTTTATTAAATTAATCAAAACTGGGGTGTAATAACTGCCTTTTTTCACCTTTCAGAATAAGCCCGCTAAATGCTTCATTTTTTACTAAAATATATTTCCTCAAGTATGCTAGGTGTGTAACAGTGCTGGAGCAAACTTAATTGGAATTAAAACTGCAATTACTCACGAATTACTTCAGTTTTTAACTGCGGAAATGGAATCACATTTTTGATCAGTAATTTCAACTTCTCGATGAACCACTGTGATTGCAATGATGGTCCGAAATTATAATTACTATTTAAACTAAAGTAATCGCAATTATTAACTACAGTCAAATGTAATTGAAATTACTTCTTGCAATATCAATTGCATATCGGATGTTAATATTATACTGTCGAAGATTATGGCAGTAAAATTTACTAAGCAATAAAAAAAGTAGTTGTTTTTTAGTTTGTAAAATCACATGATTAAGTGACAAAATTGGGGTTCTTTCTTATCTAACAGTAGCTTAAGGCCATTGGACAGTGGTGGGTTGTGCGTGTGGCGGTCAGAACCTCGACACGCTCCAGTAAATAGTGACGCAGATTCGAATCCGGCTTGTGAGGCCATATTTTATATCGTGGTGTAATAAGTCTTGACCTTTACACTCTGGCTGGAGTAGGTTGATAACCTGCTGGAGACCCGACTATTCCTGCTTTAGTTACAGTAAATTCTCATAGCTCCTTATTTTGTTAGGAATAAAATCATCCTTAAAGAACTTAATGTTCTATATGTTGCCGATCTAGCCCGAATAAGATATCAGTCCTTCCATAATAATTTATCTAACCATTCAAACTCAAAAAGAAGAGTGGCTTCGAGACCTTTTTAATAAGTGGTTTCTTCTTAAATCCTTCAAGTCATAATAGCTTATACCATTCACTTATATTTTTAGCCTAAATAAAATTATGAATTTCAAGAAAGAGTTTTAGACTTCTATTTAGTAATCTGTTCACTAAACGCATGGTATGCACAAGAACTCAAAAGAAGTAGGTACCAAATCCCCAGACTATGAGGCTTACTTTTGGATTTTATCTGAGCAAACATATAATTAATTCGAAATTATTGCTTCATGACCGATTTAATTAAATTACCTATTCATTATACAATTCATGGTTAATACAACATTACTAAATACATATCAATGCAATAATAGTGATTTCAAACCCGTGATTTTAGTTATCAGCACCATGGCCCAATCGTCTGGGTTAACTCCTGGCTACATTCACTCTTTAATTAATTACAATAGTTGTCACATTCTTTAAATTATAATTATACTTGAACAAAAAATATCAAGAAGATGTTTAAAAAAATAAATTCGACTATAATATGATACTTGTATGAGTGGCCAACGTTTCGACCCACTCAACAGGTCTTTATCAGGGCTGTTGTGATTGGTGAATGTATTAATAATAATAAAAAAAAATTGAATTGGTGGTTGAATTTTTTGTTTATTAGTGTACACTTCTACCTATCACAACATTCCTGATGAAAACCTTCAGTGTGGGTCAAAACGTAGACCATTAGGTAATAAATAAAACAATTTTTTTTTCTTGATCATCTATCCGGACCATCTTTTTCTATTTCACAAACGGTAAACAAATTAATTAATCATTTATATATAACCAAATCTTGATCATTATCAATCACAATATTCTGGTAATTCAATTTAGGATTGTTTATTTATCGATATCATCTTCGGCTATATGTCAATACCTCTCGTATCCTGTTTTCTCCTATACTTCATTAGTGTATGGCTTATTGACCTGGCCCGTTACCTAAGGTTTCACCTTGAAGTGAGGCCTACATGGACATTCAGATAAAGCGCCCGTATTAATTTGCTTAAAAATGTCTATTTAAACTGATGTTATTGCCTATGCCTCTTAAAAAATATAATATCCTTTATCCAGATAATTTGGCCTAAAATGTCCTGAATTAGAAAATTGAATTTCAAGCAGCGTACACCTTGACTTTCATCAAACCGGTTCATTGGTTTACGAGAATGAAGAAAAAGAGGACAACAATAACAAAAACGGAATGAAATTTTCTAAAAACCTTAAGGCGCTAAATTAAATAAAATATAAATATGATAATAAATGAAATTGAAAAACATTTTTCAACGAATATAAAATTTTAATTTTTAATTTTTGTTTTTCTTATTTAGCACAAGTAACATATCGCTGTCCTAATTAAAGATTGTAACATCTCAAAAAATTGTTATTTTGAGGTATACACCTTAGCGGTAATATACGTATCTTAGCAATACGGTAATCTTAGCAATAGGGGTAAGATCAATACAGTTCAAAATTGTTAAAGCTTGAGATATTTTTTTTTTCCATAGATTTTATGACATATGCTTTACTATGATTCTGTGTTTTACTGTATAGATCTTATCCACATTGCTAAGATTACATGCGTATCTCAAAATAACAATTTTTCGAGATCTTACACTGTTGAACTGGGATAGCGATGTATCAGTTCACCATAATCTACATATCCAAACCATTTTGATTTTTTTTTTTAAATTGATAATTATTAGAGATGTCATGAAAGTATCTTCCCTATGGAATGAGGAATAGTTTATTATTCTAGGACTAGGTCTATTTAGAACAATTACAATTTTACTGGAAGATTATTGATTGACCGTGTGGATAGATGAATGGAATATGGTCCGGGTGCGGTAAAAAAAAAAACTCAAATAGTAGATAATAATACTATTTTATTGAGCCAACGTTTCGCTCCACGTTGCAGGGCTTCGTCAGGGTTGTTTTGACGGCAGTCAAAAATAAAGTCAGTAATCAATAAAATCAAAAATAAAGTTTATTTTTGACTGCCATCAAAACAGCCCTGACGAAGCCCTGCAACGTGGGGCGAAACGTTGGCTCAATAAAATAGTATAATTATTAAAATTATAATTTTAAATAAAAAAATTAAAAAACTGACTAAATACATAAACAACAAAATAATAAGGTAGTTGGAACTTAACTGTACAGCAGCGTACACCTTGGTGTACTTATACTACATTGGTGAAGTAAAAGGTAGTTAATTAGAAGGTGTTTAAACAAGGGAAGGGTAGGTACATGACATATGTTAGAGTGAATGGAGTTATGCATACTAAATTATGTTAACTGTGGTTAAACTTGTATAGTAAGAAAATAAATGCTATCTTATTTTATATAATATTATATAAATATTTATATATAGGAAGATGGTCAGGGTTGCGGTCAAAGGAGAAACAAAAATAGTTTACAACTATTATATTTTCCGACGTTTCGCCCCACTTTGTAGGGCTTCATCAGGGTTGTTCAAAGCAAACGGGTGAACAGTTTCACTATTCTAAAATATTAAACTATTTTTCTTTCTCCTTTGACCGCAACCCTGACCATCTTCCTATATATCAATTTTTACGGTCAACTATATATACATATTATTCTATATAAATATTTGTTTTATTCATCTTCCTGAGCTCTTAGGATCAAACGCATCGAGGAGGTATGTGTGACACGGATCCTTCGGGGCACTGCCTGCGGCTAAACTTGAAATACAAGTTTTATTATTAATTAGAAAGCAGTGGAACTGGGTGCAATAAAATTTCCTACCTTGACCTTAAAATGAATCACACAGATGATGTTTTCAGGGTCCAAGTTAAAGGTTGGACACCCTCAGGAGTTTTTGTCAGTCCTTCTTCGGAGGGGATCATTTTCCTAAAAAATAATGTTTATTTTTTTAATATATATCTTTCTTTCCTATCAGATCGAGCTTGCATGGTCATTATAACAATTAGTGACAGAAAAGAGGAATATGAAATAACCAGAAATCAAAAAGAGTAATTATAAATATAAATTTAAAGTAATTTTGTTGTTAAAAAAAAAAGTGTTGTAAACATTGTCCCAATGTATGGTATTTTATTTATGATATTTTTTTGTATTATCTTTTAAAATAGATCAGTATGCAGTAAGTTATAACAACCAACTGTATTTGGACAATATTGCTTACTGTCAAGAAAGAATTTCTCTCTCTCTCTCTCTCTTAATTGATAATGCAAGGTTTAGTCTCAAGCAAAAGACTCCCCTAACGATTCACAATGTTATATTGAAAAAATTTAATCAATAAAATAATTTAGCTAACAAAATAGTATATTAAAGAAATAATAATAATTATGTAATTGAAGAATGAAAGAAAGAAAAAAAAATTAACAAAAAAAATATGTATCGAGTTAATAAAATATATAATTAACTTCTAGGCTAAAACTGTAATAGATAACAATAACAAAATAAATAAACGCGTAGCAGAATGGCTTCGAGATGAAGTAAGATTTCCTACGTTGCAAGAAGCTACTGAACCTTAACTGTTGGTAACTGGGAATGGAAATTCATAAAAACGTTTTTTGAAGAATTGTCCAGTAATTCTAATTATAGTTTATGATGAAATTGACTCAAGAACATTCAAAATATTCTCAATGATGAGAATTTTAATTTCATCTTATAGTGCCTAAGCTATCACTTATGAATATGAAGACTTCATAACTCATCACTAACATTTTCTTTGTAATTTAAACCATTTTGTTTAGCAAGTGTCACTAGGCTAAAGAATTTATTTTTAAATAACTTCAACAGCATATTTCTGGTTTTATATAAAAATGGCGAATTCAAGAAATTCAGTATTTCCTAATATTTTTATTGGGTTTTTTTTACAGGAATATTCATTAATAATAATTTAGTTTTATTATATGAAACACAATCGTCAATGCTCCAGATTCTCGAACTTTTAGTTTTTTTATTGCAAAAAACGTTTTTTCCAAACCAAGGTAAAGTAGAAAATATACTCTTCTGAAAATTGTTAGATGTGCAATTTTTATATAAAAATGACGATGTTTGTTTCCGAAAATTAAGAAATGAAATCTCCTAGGGTATTGTCCCACCAAATTAATTCTTCATATTTATCTTCGTTTCATTTTATTACTACTCCCGAGACCTTCTTCTATCCCGCCGAGGAACTGAATCTGCTCCCTTTTCCTTTTGATTCTCTGTACACTTTCATAGCATATAAAATCAGAACGTCGTCGTGGTCTGCTATACCTTTATAGGATCCATGTCCTCTTTCATGGAACAGACATCTCAGCTATCCAGAAATATAAGAGTTCACAAAGTTGAAATTTGTCGTAAACAGTACTCTAAAAAACAGAATTATATTTTATATCTCTTGTATATTTTATATCTATTATATTATATGTCCAAAAGTTTTCTTCTTTTTCACTCGAAACTCCTAAACCCAGATACCTTGTCCAGAATGAAATAATCATACAGTAGACAATTTTAATGTATTTCCTTTTGTTTCATTTTTAGGTGATTTTATTCAAATATAAAATGCTAGGAGATAAAAAGCGAAAAAAGTTTAATTTTTTTTAGTATAGTTTATATTTCTGGAAAAAAATTGATGTTGTTAAAGTTAAAGTTAAAATTACTATTTAGCACTAAACAAAAATATATTAATAAAAAATTTTTTGGAATTTCTCCAAATATTTTTACTGAACCTCCTTTCTGACTATCATCGAAACCACGTAGTTAATTACTTTTCAATACATCATTTATTTTAACGTCACATAAACCATCTTTATCTTAGGATTATAGCTTTTTGAACTGATTTGAATGACAGGCTCATTAAGAGCAGATCTCAAGAGTTATAAACATTTATCTTTGACCTTTTCTATATCAATAACATTGCAATTTATTTTTAGTCTTGGGGTTTTAGATTTAGACAGAGGTCATAATTCCTAAATCCATTTAATTATAAATCTAGTATCATTCACTCTCCACAGGGAATCTGAAATGTATTATAATGGTTTTTGTAATGTATTCATAGCCTACATCGTCGAAAAATATTAAATAAATATAAATTAAATTAAATAATAAGGGTGTTTTTTTTTTTGTGATCACTACATCAACCATTATAGGCTTGATTGAGACAATCGTGAGAAGTTGAGGATGTCCATGCAATAAGTGTCTGTTTCAATAATTGGCCTTTTTAATGTTTTTTACTGCATATTTTAATATTTGTATTGCTTATTATGTAGATTTTTAGTAAATAAAATTCCGGGCTCCGGTAATTAAACAATAATTTAAAATGAATCAAATATTAATGAAAACCCTACAATAAAACAGTGTTGGGAAAGGTATTGCAATTACAATACAATTGCTTTCCAATTACTGCAATTTGGAACGCCAAAAATGAAATTACAATTTTGATTCGTAATTTCAACTAGCTTATGAATCACTGTAATTGTAATAATGGTCAGAAATCACAATTGCTAGTGGGGCAAAGGTGATCGTAATTACTGATTGTAGCCAAATGTATTTGCAATTATTTTTAAAACAACTACAATAACAATAAGAGGGAAAACCGATCCGTAATGGACAAAAATAACCTAATACTAAAAAATAACCTAATACTAAAATGAGGTTAAAAAAAGTAATATACTGGTCTAAAGCGATAGTTGTGCTTAGAATGTCCGCTTTCAAGGACCATATTTAGAAATTTCATGTTTATGAAAGGGAACAAGAAAAAAATAGGTTGATAATATTTTCAGTTTATTATGAGTATATTCTTTATTATCTTAACTAAGCTCTCAGTCGATCCGTACCTGCCTAAAGGAGTGGAAGTGCAGTAATCGGTATTTTATAATTTATTTTATTATTGTTATTTTATTTTTTAAGAAGAGACTATTTACTTAATTTACATGTTTTAAAGACATTTACGTCCAAAGAAACAAAACAAAAATAAAATGGGATATTATCACTATCTTTCTGTCTCTTGCTGTTTCTTGTAAATTCCTCTGGAATCATTTTCTTCGAAACCGTGGTCTGCAGTAGGACAAGGTACGAAGGAAAAAAAATCAATGTCGTGAAATTTGTGTGTAGTGAAAATCCTGTTTATTTAATTAAGATATTTTCGATAAATAAAAACATAGATGTGTTTTTAATTTTCTTTTTTTTTTGCCTTTAGGTGTTTTCAATCTGACAGCTCATTATTAACTTATTTAGTAATATTTCAATTAGATGCATATATATTTCTAAAATATTTATCACTGGTATTTTATACATCCACTCTGTTATGATCATGCATTATTTATTGGTTGTAGTTGAAAATTGGCCTTTTTTTTTTCGGATGAAAATAACCATTCGACCCCGATCTGTGAATAACAGGAAAAAAGTTTTGATATCGTCCAAGTCGCATTAAAATTTAATTCAATTAAACTTTAAGATATTTTTAATTTTTGGATGTAGTGAGAGAAATTATGAATTTCCATTAAAATATCAATTCTAGAAAGAAAAAATAAAATTATTTCTTACATTTATAAACAAAATAGAGGAAGTGGTGATTATAAGTGGTTATAATATTGGGGACGAATCCCAAAAAATGTTTCAACTCCTTAAAGGCAGTGAATTTAACAATTTTTTTTTCGATTTGTTTGATTATTTTATAGAGGTGTTTTTATGTAATTTTCAAAATGTTTAAGTCAAGATTTACAAAAACTCGGGGCCTTAAGTTTCATGAGCCGCAACTGGCCTTCTCGCCCACTTACTGCATAATCGACTCCTGGAGATGGAGGTTAATTTCAATCTGAGGTTGGGCTCAGAGGAGCTCAAAACTTGTATTTCTACCAAAAACTCGAATTTGAAATTAAATTCATTTATTTCAAAATTTAAATTTGTATTATCTACATCCCAAAACATTAATGTGAAATTAATCCGAAGGACATTTTGAACCCATCGATCGCTACCGTCTCCTTAGGGTATTTAAGATATATTGGGGACTACGATCAGTGTAATATGATAACAAAGAGACACTTTGGCCTCTTTTAAAAAGTATAAGGAGAGAGGGAACACAAACTACTGAAATAGTACAACAATAATTTTCAGCTCGAGGTGAATGGGATCTTCCGTCTTGGGACATCTTGGGAACATCCGAAAGAAATTTTTAGTAAAATTTTCTGGCTAATCATTTAAACGAATAAGATAAGATTTATTTTAAAATATATCTTACTGGCTGATAAAAAGTCGTATAGAACTAGAACACGGATCAATAAAAATGAACATTGGATATTTGTAAAAGAAATTTTTTACAAACGTTGGAAGTTTGTGTGTGTTTTTTTTTCATATTATAGTGACATGAAATTTTTTTTTTTTCTAATTCTAAAAACAATTGGCATTGGAACACCTTGGAATTGAAAGAAAAGAAATTTCTGTCTAAAAATAGATAAATTAAATAATTTAAATATTATATATAAGAGTGTAAAAGTAACCGGAGATTCTTTTATTTTTATCATTATTTTATTTTATTCATTTATTATTTCATGGAAATAGTTTGATTATGTTCATTTTATTTATCCTTCTATTTGTATATATTTTAAGAGAGATTTTATGTACTTTTTTTCTTTTTTTTTTTCATTTATTTTATGATCATTCATCACTATTACCTATTGCCCACAACGGTATGGCAGATTGTAGTATATATCAACAAATAAAAAGTTCAATTAAAAAAAAAAAAATTAATTAATTTATTATATTTTATCAAACCGGTCTCTCTCATTGCAACATAGCAATGTTGCTTTGTCTTACGTTTTATTAAACGTATATATGCGTTATATTAAACGTATGTTTCACATAAAAAGTAGACAAATAATTTTATCTGAATCTGATAAACCCACCAGTAGCGTTATAGGTTAAGGTGAGTTATAATTGTGTTAGGAATAAGAGGTCACTGACAACAAAGCTACACAACGAAATTGAAATTTGAATTTATTAAGTCAAATATAAAAGATAATTAATTAAATAAATAGGGAATGATTACAGGCAGGATTAAATCTAAGGATTATGAATATACATTTTCATGGAGGAAAATACCGCGTTTATGATAGTCATGGTGCATACTGACAAACCTGTGTTGATTTATTTTCGACATCTTTGTTTGAAATTTTCTTTAGGCCAGGTTTTAAGATCAATTATACCCTAAAATAAGAAAAAAATTTCTTCATTTAATAATTTACTAATAAGATAGTAAATGGTTTATGCGATATTAAGTTGTTAGGGTAAGCAGCATCCTTCATTATTTTTTTTTTGTATTCTAACCGAAATGATACTCGAATACGAATGAAAGTAAATATCTTATATTTTATTCATGAGCGAATGTTTGAGCCACTATTCACCCGAAGAGATGCTAAACATATAGTACTAGAGCCCAAGAGGAGAAAAAAGGCAGTTATTTCACCCCAATTTTTTATTACTTTAATTAAAACTGTGTGTACTTACTAGTCAAAATTGATGAGTCTCCCTGTTAGTATAGGTAGCGGGAATAAAAATTGGTGGCTGTTTTAAAGCGATAATAAAACTAATTTTTCATTCGGAGCTCTATATCTTAAAAAGTAGGAACAACACAAGAAAACCTAAGAGAACGTTATTTAAAGAAGAGTAAATTTTCTAACATATGAGCCCTAATAGAATTATTTACGTTAAATAATTTTCGAGATTTAGCTTTTTAAAAAGCAACATTTCACAAAAATGTTGTTTGGGACGTACTGAAAGATCAGTAATTAGTGAATTTATTTTGAAAAATTTATATCTCAAAAGTCATTTGACGTACAGATGTCTATTAGCACTCAAATTAAAGCTAGTTTAAAGAGCTATAAAGTAGTTTATGATGTTTATCTTCGTAGGAGTAATAGTTTACATGGAATTCGCTAAAGTATATTGATTTATAGTTGTTCCAACAAATTTTCATTTACCAAATTTATATTCATATGTGAATATCATAAAAACTACTACCCCTACGAAGATAAGTGTCATAAACTACTTTATAGTAAGTTAAGTATCCTTTATTTTGATTGTTGGCAGACATATGTGCGTCTTATGGATGTAGAGATATATTTTTTTTAAAAATCCAACATTTTATACGAACTAGAAATTAACATTTTGTGAGTTTATTTTGTCAAATATCATAAAAACTGCTACTCCTACAAAAATAAACATTATTAACTATTTTATAGTAAATTTAACTAGCTCTAATTTGAGTTCTTACAGTCATCTGTACGTTTAATGGTTTCTGAAACAATGTTTTTCATAAATCAAACTTATTGTCCGAACAACTATAAATCAATTTATTTTAGCAAATATCATGAAAACTACTGTTCCTACGAAGGTAAAGGTCATAAACTTCTTTATAGTCCATTAAACTAGCTTTAATTTGTGTGCTAATATACATCTGTACGTCACATAGTTCTTAACTAACTACTAATCTTTCAGTAGAATTTTAAGAAATTTTGCTTTTTAAAAAGCTATATCTCGAGAACTATTGGACGTAAATAGCTCTTTTAGGGCTAATATTTCAGAAAATTTACTCTTCTTTAAATAATGTTCTTTTAGATGTTCTAGTGTTGTTGGTAGTTTTTAAGATATAGAGCTCCGAATGAAAAATTAATGTTTTTTTAAGGTTTTGAAACAGCCGCCATTTTTGTATTCCCCTACCTATACTTGGCAGACTCATCAATTTTGACTAGTAATTACACCTAGTTTTCATTAAAGTAATCAAAAATTGGGGTGAGATAACTGCCTTTTTGTCTTCCCGGCTCTTGTACTAATAGCTTTTCCATTCTTCATTAAACTGAACAAAGGAATAAAATGATTTAATGCATTAGATAACACATGGTTCTATTTTTCTCTGAGCTCGCTATTAAATTATATATCGAAATAAATATTATAATATATATGTTCCAAATAGTACTAACTTTTAGTTACTAGTTTATGTATTAATGTCCCTTTTAAAAACATGCTCTGGATTATTGTGCTCCAATTACGAGGCAAATAACTTTTTATTTTTATAAGAATATAAACTTTAAAGCAGAATAAGTTTTCCTAAGTCAGCTCTAAACAATCGTTCTTGAACCCGCGTTCTCATGTGTTATGTAATGTGGTAGTTAGCGTCTTCAAGTTTCTTTTTTATCGGAGGACCATGTAATGCTTAGACTGTGCAGACGTCCTTCAAATAAAAGATGAATATTTAACATGTTTTCATGGAGTTCTGTTTAAAAATATCTTTTATAAACTTAAAATATTCATATAATTATTATTAAATCGATCAGATGATAAAAAAAGCGAATTATTAAACCGCTTTTGAATATGCATAGAAATATATGTAATCACTTCACTTTTTTGAGCTTGGTTTTATTGTTTAAATAAAATAATATTTATCCAAGTTAAGTCTCACTCTTTATTATTTCTTTAAATGTCCAACGGTTCAGCCAATCTGGCAAGCCTAAAGGAAAATCGTAAATATAAATTTACAACTCATCCAACAATTTAAAAACTTTTTGCAGGCTATACTCCGTAGATCATTAATTTCAGTAAAATCACCCTATTTTGTCACTTTTGGATTAAATTTTAAAACTTTTAATTACAGATTAAATTAACATTATAAGAGAGAAATAAGTAACATTATAATAGTGTTAAGTTAATTTGTAATTAAAAGTTTGAAAATATAATAGACAATTATTAATTAATGATTTGGGTAGAATAGCCTGCACAATATTTTAAATTGTTGAACGTGAGGTGTAAATTTAAAATTAAGATTTTGTGACTTAACTTAGACAATGCATAGAAATGTTTATACTTTATCAAGATTTATAGGTTTACTCCAGAACATACAAACACAGTCTCATAGCTGTGAACTGTATTAAGAAACACAGGAAGAAGAGATACTTAAAAGAAAATTCTGTTGATTTAATGCAGAATGCTCTTACTCACTGTTTTTCATGTTGTGATACCATTATTATGATTTTGGCTAGCAGAAGTTTTTATAATTACATACTGTGTTTTAAGAATTTATAATTTCTTAGGATATTTACAAATGAAACGGATAATTTGAGTAATTTATTTAATTCTCGATTTTATTTTGTGGAAGTTGATTATATTACCTTTTAAATTGTTGAGGTGAAGAAAACATTCAATTATAATATAAACTACCCTATATTATTTGCTTGCACAACGTTTCGGGATATTATCCTATATTCATGCGCTATTGTATCCCAACAATTTAAAAAAAAATTAATAGTTAAATTGGAGGATTCAAAATTTTCCACTTACGCCACCTGTTGATTGTTTATACAAAGTGATATACATAGTTGGTGGACATAAGCCCTTTTAAAAGTTAGACAATTTTCTTTGTATATAAATATACTAATTTTTTGGGAGTCCGTAGTTAAACCGGTTCCTGATTTGTAAGGAAGTGATACCCAAAAAAAACGTGGTTACCAAAAGTACTAACCAAAATGTAGTAAGTCAGGGTTGCAATATTTTCTTCAAATTTGACACAAATGTTTTTTTAGGTCAGGAAAAACGAAGAATTGCATTTGACCTGTCCGTCTGTCACGCGATTACAACCATATTGGTTGTTCGATTTTCTAGAAATTTGGAAAAAAATTTTGATTTAGGATCGAGGTAGTGGTTATTATAATGACTCTTTATCATAAAAATTCTGTTTGTTTAAAGCCTGTTCGATTTTGTTCAAAGTTAATTCAAATATTATTTACAGGCAGAAATTGAAAAACGGCATGGATACCGCCACTCCCACCCTCCATGTTAGCCTTAGTTTTCTGATTTTTAAAACAAATAATTATAGCGAGTAGGTTGGTCGATGTATAACATGTCACAATCTCATGACCCGCCTCGCTAAGACCCCCGGGGAGTGATGGTCCTATTACACTTTTGAAATATTAGCTTAAAACGGGAAGAGGAGACTTTAAGATAGTTTAATCGAGCAATATTTAAAAAGCGCCTGAAATTGAAAAACGGTATCACGTGTATTTTTTTTTTAGTAATTTTCATTTGTTAATTCAGTGCCACGAATGGTGGAGGAAAAAAAATTAACGAAATCTAATATATGAAACTCAGATCATAAAAATAATGGGTGAAAATTTTTGTTATGTTTTAAAAAATAAATTACAAAACTTAGTTTGGCGGAAATATTTTTGGAAACAACTATTTATTCAAAAGTGAAATCGCTTTGTACTATGGGCCATGGTATTTGTTTTTCTTAAACTAACAATCAGGAAGTTTGTTGTTTAGAAAAAAAATTACAATTTCTTCTTCACTGTTTAAAAAAAAAATTTGGAAAAGAAGTTTTATTATTTTGTTGAACTTCAAATTCATATTGCATTATGAATATAACACTGAATTCGGCTGAAGGGGGGTGGGGGCTATTCTTATTTAATCACAGTTTAAAAGGAAAGTCCGGGTTTACCCACCGTCCTTGGCACTGCCAATGACTATCGATGTAGCAATCGATAAATGTGAATAGATAATTTATTTAATAGCAAAGCTGAAGCCGAAGCACACGAACAATATATATTTTTTATAATTTAATATCGTTGAAAACTAAAGAAATAAACAAATAATAGTTGTATGCTTCATCCATTCCTTTTCTTACTTCAAATGCATTGGTTACACTGTACATATGCCGTGTGTAACTCTTCACTTGTGTCATCTTCCTGCTGATGTAATATTTTAGTACCTATTGTTGCTTCCAGGAAGACAATAGAAGAAGGATGATCGTTCACAACTAAGAGACGAGTGCTAAGTGATGGCACTTCTCTGCCTGTTCCTGCTCTGCCAAGTCGTCAGCCATGCCCTCGGCCAAAAGGACAAGCCGCACATCGTCTTCATTGTCGCCGACGATTTGGTTAGTTATTATAATTTATTTACCTTAAGTTATAGCCTAGAGAACTACAGAGGGGATTTGCCTTATAAGCAGTATAAAAACGAAATTCAAATAAGAAATAATTAAAGAAAAAAAGAGTTTTCAAAAAGAAAAATATAATAAATATAACTATCTAAAAAAGCAAGAAAAAACTACTTGGTGTAAGTTTCAGAGAGAGAAATACTTTATTTATCTATGCTGCCTAAATACATTAGGTTGCTATCTCACACAGCATACTTATCAATCCGTAATCGGACATATATAAATTACACATACATGGTATAATCAGAAAAAAAAAGAGATACAATAATAAGATATAATAAACAATTTTTTCCCCCTACAGTTTCCTTTTACAATCCATTTCGGTCTATACAACAAATACAAATGTTTCATTCATTCCTATTTTTCTTTATCATTTCTGCTCCTCCAATTTCACCCTTTCACAATTTTTCAATTCACCCGATCAACAAATTCACCCTCCTATACAAAAATAATAATGCTATACTATTTAATACATAACCAGCCAAAAATACAATCTATAAATATTTTTTAATTTATAAATCCAGATACATAATAATATAATAATAATGAAGGTCTAACGAACCCCAAGGTTCGATGATGATACCACCAATCGCCCTCTTCATCATCTTGTCAGTGATACCCCTCCAAACCCAATTCTACTAAATAAGTTTTAACGTAATCTTCCCAGCTACGTTTCGGCCTACCCCTCAGTTCAGTTCTTATTAACATTTTAGGGATCCGCTCGTTACAAAGCCCTACAACCTTACATGCCGCAGTGCTATATCTTGAATTATGTACTTCCCTTAATTCAATGTAGTGTAGTCTTCTACATTCTCACGTTAATTCGTCCTTTTTCGGTCCGAATATTTTACGTAATACTTTATTTTCGAAAACCTTAAAGCGCTTTTCATCCCTTAGTGTATGAGGCCACGTATCGTAGTGGAAAGATAATAGTTTTATAAAATCTATTTTTTTTAAGTTTTTGGATAGAAGGCGCAAGCTAAGCAGTTTCGAAATTGAAAAATAACAAATAAAATAGCATTTCCCGCATCAAATTCAGATACATAGGAAATTAAAAAAAAAAAAAAAACTGTCTCAGATTTACAGATAAATATCATATTTTGTAATTAATAAAATATAAATAGAAAAAAAATACAAAACAACTTTTTTGATGAGCCAAAAGTGAAATGAAACATTTAGAAAAATACTGCTATACTAAACAACCGTTAGTAAAATTATTATTTTATAATGCTGTATAAATATAATATTATAAATAATATAATATATTAAAAATACTGAAATACTAAACAACAGTTGATTTAGTATTTAAGTTTTTCTAAATAATCACTTTACTTGTGGCCCATAAAGAAATTTTCAATTGTTTTTTAAATGAATTACTTAGGAATCAAATAGAAAATAAATAAATAAAAAAGTTCACAATAAATACAAAATTAATTAATAAGTCTATGAAACTGTCAATAGCATATTAAATATTATCTATTTTTTTTTTTTGGTGGAACATCAACTTGGAGGAATAGGACCATGATTGTAATTAGAGATAGGATTTTCCTACTATAACATCTTTTGTTCCCTAGTTTTGAACTTAGCCAAACTTCGAAAGGAATTCTAATCATAAAAATAATGTTTAATTCTTCAACAACATTTTATGTTTGAACGACCGTCCGTCTCATAGAAAGAAGTGAGAAAGATATACTGACTATATCTATGTGTATAAGACTCATATATTTGGCACACTTTTTTTGTTTGTATTAAGAAATTTCACTATTCGCTATCTAGTCAAAACTTGTATTTAGGTGAACTTATTTCAGTGATTCTTACTCATCACCTTATTCTATCTACCTCAACGAATGTTTAGTACATATTTTAGGAACTATTTTTGGAAACAAATAATCTTTAATTTCAATACATTTTCGGAAAACCCAATGATTAGAAATGATTTACTCAGTAGTGCTGTAGCCTCTAGGAATCTCTATTTCTGATCAGATAAAATGCTCATCTTACCCAATTCTAGTCCTATTGACATTAAAAGTGACATTTCTACTTTTAAGTTACATTTCTGGGTTATGATTTAGAGTAGAAATAGAACATATTGAGGAGAAAAAAACAATACAATAAAATCCAACGTATAACACCCCCCCTCCCTCCCAGATAACGTATAACGTGTTACCCGATTTTATGAAGAGTTGAAGTGGCTTTACTCTTCCTTCCGTTGTAAATATTTGCATGCATCCTTCCTCTATCAAGTTATTCGTCCATTGTATATCTCTGATATCCTTCATATTAAATCCTCAGTGCATTCCCACAAGACCCGCTCACGGCCTTCAGACTTGTAGCTGCTCACCGAACGGCTGCCTTTGGTTGATCTTTCCTCATCCGTTCCTCTTCTCTATGGGACTCTATAACCTCCTTCATTCGTTGTTCTACTATCCTTCCAATCTTCAAATCCAGTATTTTCAATCACCTTCTGTCCTTCCAACTCCAGAAGAATAACAATTAAAAGCTTCAAATAAGATGTAAATAAATGGAGAGAGAAATAATATTTAACATAAATATTATTGGAATTTTCTTAATATTCATTATGGTATATAAAGCTATTCGTATTATAATTTATCTCATTTAATATATTTATTAAATTTATTTTATTTTTCATTACCTTTTATGTTGGTTTATTTATCTTCTGTATTTAATAGTTCTGATTTTTGTTTAAACTTGTAAATATGTATACTAACAGTAATTATACCTATTGTTTATCATTTTTAGTTTACTTGTATTTGATTCTTTTTCATTTTTTAAAGTTTTTAAATTTTTATTTGTTAGTGACTTTATGACTTCATATTATAATGACATATAGTTTTATTTTATTTGTTCTATTTTTATTTTATATATTCTGTTAATTATTACTTTTTATTTTGTATCTTATCAAATTCATAATTATAATCATATTTATGATGGTCTATAATTTCATTTTTTTAAATTTTATATGTTACTCTAATGCTCTAAAGCTTTATTCTGACACCTGTAATATTATTCTAAAGGGATCAGTCCCAGAATTAATTAAAAATATTATTATTACTATTATTATATCTAGGAAAATCCTACGAAGAAGCCTGGGAACTCCAAACTCTTTGGCAGACAATGACCTTCCAAATATGGGCCAATTATCCCCAAACCTCTTGTTCATAATGTTATCACGACTTGATACCCACCTAATCGAGGTTATGTTTTGAGTTCATGTTGTGAAAAAAAAAAAATACCCCTTTATAAGAAATCCAGTTTCATAGTTTCATGGAATCATTCAAAATATATATTACATATTATTTTAATCAAGTATTTGTACATTTTAATTCATTAGAAATTTTGAAAGACTAATTTCATTAATTTAGTCAGTTAATAAAATAATGTACCTCCGTAGCAGGTATACTAAAGAATCATAAGTAGAAACTGGATTTCCATGTCATTGCTTATTTTATTCTGTAGTGTAACATGTTTTAAAATACTATCTATCCGATTCACAATTTATGAAATAATATTAATGAAATTTAAAGTTGTGCAAAATTGCGCATTTGGACTAAATTTTTGTAAATTTAATATTTTGCTCGTTTTAGTCTAAATTAAATAATTTAAATTGTAATAGCATACAATTATATGATTGAACCACATTTTCCATAAACAAATACCAATATCTATCTATTTTGATTTCATTTTATTATTTTTTCCTTATCAAAATCATTGTTTGGAATAGATAAAAATTCATCTTAAAAAACCAAGTAAAGACAAGTGATGAATATTTCTGCTCAATATAGATTTAGGAGCGGCATTGCTCAGTGCTACTAAATCATTGTGCTACTAACTCCTAGGAGTAGTACGAATCCGGCTTCGAATCTGGCTTCGAATCCGGCTGACAGAAACTTATTTATTTTGTTACTGTAACCATCAACCCTGTGGGCTCGGGAGCCCTCACTGGGCCAGCAAGCCTCATAAAGTGGGTATACCCTTATTTAGAGAAAAATTCGCCTGCCGAGCATGATTCTGCCTAAATCACCTCCTTGCACAAGTGTTGGTCTAGTAGCAGTACTTCCTTACAATTAATATAATAAATCAATACAATTAAGAACTTGGTTGTTTCATAATCGCTCTTACAGTTTTTGGTTTTTTACTGTATGAAAATCCTGTCTCTAATTGTCACAGTTGATTAACTACATATTGTTTCAGAAACCAAAAATAAAGTGAAAATATATTTGAATAATAAACATCAATAACAGTTTAAGCAATAAAAAATAAGAAATTGTTGTTTCAGACCCAAAAAGAAAGATGAATTCCATAGCCAACAACCTAAACCGCAGTTTAATGCCATTATGGAAAACTAATATTAATTAGTGCCATTTATGCAGCTTTTCAGGTTGTTGGCAATGGCATTTAGTTTACTTTTTGAGTCTAAATAAATGTTTTGTTTTTCCCATAGCCTGTTGTTGACAACCAATATTTATCTGTTTTTTTGATTTTTATTTACTGTTCAGTAAGTAACAGCACTGTCTTCCAGACAAGAACTGCAATTAAAGACCATTTTTTGCTTAAACTATATAACATTCTACAGAGGATTCAACCAATTATTTCTCTTGTATTTAAAAAAAATCAATAATTTATGAATAAATTAAAGTTACTAATGGTGCCTTTCCTACAGGGCTGGAACGACGTTGGATTCCATGGATCTAGTCAAATACCAACACCAAATATAGATGCTCTAGCATATTCAGGGATCATACTAAACAAATACTATGTCACCCCCATCTGTACCCCATCCAGAAGTGCCCTGATGACTGGCAAATATCCTATTCATACAGGTTAGTGGCATTAATAAACAAGCAAGACCTTTTAGTATTATAAAAAAAAATCACTTTTACCGATACATTAAAATGGTTTCAGGAATGCAGCACTCAGTCCTGTATGGTTCCGAACCAAGAGGACTACCCTTGGAAGAGAAGTTACTTCCACAATACCTGAAAGAACTCGGCTACAGGACACACCTCGTCGGGAAGTGGCACTTAGGGTCCTGGAAGAAAGAGTACACGCCTACCTTCAGAGGATTCGAAACTCATTTCGGTTACTGGACGGGCCATCAGGACTACAATGATCACACTGCTGTCGAGAATGTAAGGGATATAGCACCTACTCTTATATAATATTGATTTTAAAAATTACGTGGCTGAATTTGGTCTGTAGACGTGAAATGTGATGTCTTCAGTTTACATGTATGTGATATTATGTTTTTCTCAGATGATGCCTGGATTGATTAATGTTGAATAATTGGTTATTTACTAGTATTTGAAAAACTTACTCATTGTTTTTAGACTCATTGTCTTGCAATAATACCCAAACAAAAATTGAAACCTTTAATTAACAAATTATGCTCTCATTCATTATTGGCACATCTGAGCTATGTAACTTGGACTGCTCGATAGGCTTTGCAGGTTGGCTGGCGATGACTGTTTATTCCACTTTTTCTCAGATCTCTTTTTTACATTGTATTACTTGTATTTTGTCTTCCCCTAACCTCCATTTTTATCAAAGGCTTGGTTTTGAGTTGAAGTAACTTGAGTCTTTTTACAGGAGTGGGTAGTCGGTTTTCCTTAACCCCTTTTTTACCCTGGACTTGAGGTTAGGCGATACCAAAGATAAGCTCTGATTAGTTATTAATTTTGCCAAAAATTGTGTTGTATTTCATACACAAATTTAATTCTTGTTATTATAATGCAGTTTGACGTTTCTTTTTCGAATACACGTTACCTTAATTCATAAATTGATATTATTGGAAAAAAACACATGAAATACTGACTGACCCTCAGTATTATTTTGCATCTTGTTACAGCACCCTTGCTCTACCCAAATGGTAAATAAAAAAAAATGGGGGTAAACTTGAGAAAACATCAATTTTAGGGAAAACTCCTGCAAAAGAAAGGAATTTTAGGAAAAAATTGAGAAATTCAACTTCACATAAATTGTTAGACAGGCCTAACGAAATTCGATTGTCATAGGCATTAACAAGGCAATTTATTAATCCAAAATAACGATTTATAAAGATCAATTTCTCATAGGGGGGACAAGATTAATTTTTCCCCTACCCTATGAATGATAATTGTATGGCTGCATTTATTTTGGGAGGTGTAATTCCCTTCTCCTAGGGTGCTGGTAGCCGCGGGGCAAGGCCCGTAGCTACTAACTCCAAAGACCCGAGTTCGGATCCGGCTGAGCAGAAAATTGTTTTCTGTTACACTGTAGCCGTGAGTCAACTCCTATGAGTTCTGGAGTCCTCCTGGGGTCCACCCAGCCTCCTAAATTGGGTACCCTTAATTGGGTAACAATCTGGTGGTCGAGCGTGATTCTGACCAAATCACCTCCTTGAGCAACCGTTGGTCTAGTAACAGTACTCCCTTACAAAGTACTGAACACCTGACCCTTCATGAGTTGTAGTGGTACAGACTTAATTGTTTTTTTTTAATTCCTTCCTCTGTGGTTCCGCCGATCTGGACTTGCTTAACATTACTACACTATTTCCCGATATATGAGGACACTCTCAGTAATTATCCAATACTCTCGTAATTAATTACTTAGGCTTTTCGTACAACAGCCTTCTTGACAATTTTTTAAATTATTGTCGGCTAAATCCTGTTCACTAAATGATTTTTAACTTGTAGTTCGGTATTTATTAAAATTGATTTTGAAAATATTTTTCGCTAGCCCTCTACTCTCCTTACTTTGTCACAAATAAAAACATACATAAAGATCTTTATGTTCCATATGTAACCGATCTAGCCCTAACCATTCCTTCAATCATAAACTCCCTAACCATCCAAACCTACTAACCTTACTTCCTCTTCCATTTCTCACAATCCTCCGAGGAGTCTGTAAAATAAAAATGTTATTAGAGTGATTCCAATGGTACTACTAATTTCTTAACGCCTTTATCACTCCATAATAACTTACATGCAATTTACTAAATGTATAATTATGTAAATTTCAAAAAAGATAGAAAAAAAATTTTGCTAGTCAATATGATTGTTAGCGACATGTTGTTATTTTGGCTTTATTATAGAAGTCCTTCAACTCTTTCGCCTCGGAGTTTTCCTGTTGCTATTCTTGGCATTATCTCTATGACTGTGTCCTTAGTATGCGTCACTATGCAATATTTTCTTTTGTTTTAACAATTGAGAATTCAGCAGCAATCAGGAACGTTCTTCAAATTCAGTTTCAGAGATAACTTTATTTATGTTTTTTCTTTTTAAAATAGATATATTAGCACACTGGAATCATACTGGTTCATCTGGGATCCTCTCTCTTCTTCTTAGAATGGAGGAGGATCCTCAAAAGCTAGGGCCTATCACCTTATTGCACCTACACTCAGCACAATACATAAAATTCAAAGAACAATTTAGACAACAACGTAATTTAAAGAACAAAACAAATATAGACAGTATTAAATGCTTAAAAATACTTCAACTGTTAAAACATTATCTACATTGTTAGACAACAAAATGTAATGTTGAAAACGAAACACGTTTTGAAAAATACTGTGTAGGTTTCTTGGATTTGAGAGAAAGCAAAAGCTATTATTGAAAATAAACTTTATTCCTGAGAAAATGACAACACTCCTCATTATTTTGTGTCATTAATTTACGGTTTAATATTGCTAACGAGAAAAAAATTATATATTTTTGGATTAAATTTTAACAGTCAAAGTTCCCAGTTTTGGGAGAATCATTCCCAAAGGTTATTAGAGTCATTTTTATGATAAATAAAATAAAATAACCATTAATTATATCCTGAGAATTATCATTCCTTAAGACTTTATTTTGGCTTAATTTACAATCAAAGACTATTCTCGTAATCATAAGATGATGAAATTAAAAGTTAAAACAAATTAAATATTACGTAATACCTATATCTTTTTAAATTCTTGTTAAACTCTGATTCTTGACATGACACGAGAATACGGACTCCTCCAAGATTACGTAGCAAAAAATATAGTGGTGGCTGTGCTAAGGAGTAGTGAAGATGCACAAATTGTGACATGATTTCTCAGAAGAAATTATGAGGTTTAAGGTGCATGAATATGGGACAGTGGTCCCGAAACGTTGGACCATGTGGTGATAATTTTAATAAAGAAATTTCATTAAATTGGGAGTCATTAACCTCAAAAAGAAAAACTTTTTAAGAAGATTACAACATTTTGTATCAACCAAGGATAGGGGCATACTACAGCATATCTGGGATTCAATGAACATCTCTGGAAATGGCTGACTTAAGGAATGATATTATAAAATATAGGAGGAAGAAAATTGAGGATTCACTGTCCGATGATTTCCAAAATTTTGAAGCTTTTCTTCAGTAGTCTAGCACGTTTCCAACCTTATGTAAATTTAGTCACTTGAGAAATTGGACAGAAAAATATGTTTAATACATCACAGACTTTATGTTAGTCATCATCGATCAACTTTAAAACCAAGATACTGCCACACCCCGGTCCAAACGCCCAAGTTACTCTAATATCAGTGTTGGTAGAGTAGTATGGTCAGATGCAATATTCAACCAATTTACACAATTTATTTACATAAAATAAATTTTTGGAATGTTGACATGAATATTTTTATCAAATATAAGCTAACGGCTTTAACGTCAATTAAAAAAAAACTAAGTTAATGATGGTAGATAAGGATAAAATAAACGACCCAATTATTGCCGCTTTGTACAAACTTTTGTTACCAAGGTTGACTTCTTTTAATCCTCATAAATTAATTTTAATAAGTACTAGAAGTATAATTTATCACAACTTTTTTAATTAGAAATAAAAAGTTAAAATATATCTTGTTGTCAATGTAATTTCTAAATAACAGGAATACCAAAATCAGAAAAAAAAAAGTTTCGGGTGCAAAAAGACTTGATATTTTCATTTAAAATATTTTTTTAATAGATTTTTTATTTTTTTATGTAAATCTATCTTGCTTTGAATAATTGAAGAAAGTTTTATTACCAGTTTAAATTGCATGATCGACAAGCCTTAAATATATAAGATATTTGATTCTAAAAAAATGTTTTTTAATTTTATGGAATTTTTTTATTTGTTTTGAAATCAGATTTTTATTATATTAATAAATTCATTGGAATTTAATCTTTTTAAGGTTTTAGACTGGAAAAACTAAATAACTCAGAAGGAGAAAACCTTGACTTGATATATATCACTTGTAAGCCGACAATTTAGAAATGTAGGAAGCTCATAAATTTAAAAGTAATTTGAAAACCGCTCATTCTGACAGTTATTTCTAGAGATAAAAAAAGACAAACGGATTCAACCAAAGTATAATTCCTACAAGAAAAGAATGTTGCTATGTGACAGAAGAATTACCTAAAATGCAGCGGAAGTTGACTAAAAGGCCGACTCATGCTTTAATAAGATAACAAGAAGGCACCTCCAAGGCTAGAGCTCTGCAGCCAACATAAAAAATATCTTGCCTTAAAAATTTCTACGTGTGCTAAGAATTGTCTTAGAAAATTTAAAAGTATTCTTATTTTTCATTTGATTCAAATAATAGTTATAATAATAAATAAATGAAAAAGTTTATAACAATTGTAAATCGTTAAGTTGCTAATTCTTGATTTTTTTTGGTTAGTATTATTGTTTGGAATGCTTCTTATTCTTTGATTGCTACACAACTTACTAAGAGTCGAGGCCTCCAGCAGGCTAAGAAGCCAGTATTATCTGTTTAATGCTGGAGTTCTTCAATTTCTCCAGTATCTTAAAATAAAACTGGTGGATGGTAGGAGGTGCGGTCAGCAGAAAAACACAAATAAACAAACGAATTATTTATTTGTGCCGACGTTTCGACCTGATTTTCAGGTCTTCATCAGGGCTATAAAAACAGACAACAAACATCATTCAGAGAGAAAAAAATAATAATAAAAATAAATAAATACAAATATATAAAATAAAATAAATAATAGACTGAAAATTTGGAAATATTGTTACGGTTCCCATGGTGAAATAAAAACACTGGCGATATCTGTGTAGACGAGAGGTGTTACGGTTGTCATGGTGAAAAAAAACACGAGCGATATGTTTTAGACGAGTGGGTTTTGTTTTTTGGTGAAGGCGACAGTTTTGATTTTGAAGACGTATGTTCAGACGAGTGGGTTTTGGTTTTGTGAAGGTGACAGTTTGATTTTGGAACACGTTACGATTGTTCAATGTGAAGTGGTAATAGTTTAAAGGCCCTCTGTCTTTACTGTTTGAACCGAAATAGAAATGTGAGAAATGTCATCTTATATGTTTTGTTTTTAAAAATTATGGTGTTCTACTTCAATGGGCGGTCATTAACACTAGAAGTGGGGATATAGTGCAGTGACGTTTCGTCATGTCCTGGATAAGAGAATAATAATGTAAATATAGTTATTAAGGTTAACCATTTAAGTTAAGGTTAAGTCAACCTATTGGTTTTAATTGTTTTATTTATTGATAAGAATTTTTTTTTTCCTTTTCATTCTTTGTACATATATTTCTTATTATTATTAAACTTTTGTACGTATAGTTCTGCTGTTGTTTCTCTGCTTTCAACTTGTTTATTTACTCAAGTTTTTTTTGTTGATGTTCACGGAATATTACGATAACTCAACAGGTGGGTAGGTAACACCCCTAGGTTTTCTTTTATCTACATGTAAAGGTATTCGCCAGTGGTCATAATTCAACAACTGTTTATATAGTGGTATATTTTAGTTATATTGTGGGCATAATGCTTCGGGGTTTTCGTTATTTCCAAGAAAAAATAACGTGGCACCTAAGGAGTAATTTATTATTTATTGTTTTGTCCTTTTTTTTCCTTTTGCGATTTATTTATTTTTTTTCCTTTAACTCACCCCCTTCTCCGTTGAGCGTGGGCAACTATAAACGATAAACATATAACTAAGAATAAATCAAAATTTGTGGTTATAATATACATAATAAAGGAATGAAAATATAAATCAGTTGATTAATAACTATGGGCAAAGACATTAGTAGATTGATTAATAATAAAACTAAGGACCTCAAAATGCTATTTTTTTTCTTTAGCGAGTATTTCTTATAAATTCGATTGTTTTTTTTTTCTTTGCTAGGTCTACAACCCATGAAGAGTCAAGGTATTTAGCTGTCAGCTAGATCTTTTAACTTTTCCATGCCTGATAATCTTATAATCTGGAAAAATGTTGGATATTTCGTTATTATTGAGTCGTATAGTGTGTTTTGTTTATTTTAGACGTCCTTATTAATTATATGATCAAGCTCACCCTTTTCCCTCAATTCCAATACACCAATTTCAGTGTGAGCTATTACAGCATTCTACAATGACTCCAATATCCTCAAATAAAACTTCAGTACCTTATAATGCTTCATTTTTTTTTTTGCGAGTATTTCTTATTGATTAGAATGCTTCTTCTTATTCTTGAACGAATATTGGGGTACTGGCATAATTGGGTATTCGCATCTTGGTTATCGTAGAGAAAGATTTGCTTCTCAGATGCTTCTGAAGCACATAATAACACCTATTAGGTATATAGCAGCAAACCTGAATATCTATTTTCGTATTATTGGTCGAGCCCTGGTAAATAAATTCCTTTACATAGTCGAAGCTGAAATCTACGAGTTTTACTTTCCCTCCTAGATAGATATTCTCTTCTTGTAGAATTGCAGAGTATATATTTTTTTTACTCGTTTTTCTGCAATCCATATATAACTGTTTTTCGAGACTCTTCATGCACAAAAAAACTGCGGCAAACGATATTGAAATCATCGGCCTTAGCTAGGATTTCTGCAAAATTATCCCTTCCACCTGGATTCCTGACTCTCTAATGACACGTTCCAAGCAATAGAATTCAAGTACGGATATTCAAGAGAAAATGCCACCAGCCTACCTTTTTAACACAATTCGTTGATGAAAATGATTTTTAAAGGATTTTCCAAGGTGTCCATATTTTCCCCATAACAATCCAAATGGATGGTGAACAATGAATTTTGTGTATAAGAGCAATTAATTTTAAGGGAAATTGTCAAAGCAGATAATTATTACTCGTAGAATTTCACGCTATAAATTTAAAAGGTACAACCCAGGGGATCTCCAAATAGTTGCTTTATTCCATGAGGGATACAATTAACTTTACAAAGCTACTTAAATTTCGACAAGATATTGAAATTAGGAAGTCAAAAACCCATGGTACCCAATATTGTTTTGGCTTGTCTTATGAGGTTGCACATTTCTGGGTTATTACTGAAAAACAGTGATATTCGTTTGGAATGTTATTATTATTAGTCTCACAATAAGATTTTTATAGGTTTGTATAATTTTTTTATTGCAACCTCAACTTTCATATCTAGCTATATATCTATGATTGTCTTTGCCTATATAAAGTTTCGTGATTCCATTTTATATATTTTATCATAAACGAATGTTGGATTGTTTCATCTCCAGACACACGACAGATATGCTACCATGCAGAATTCGATTTTCAAGCCTCGTCAGATACAAAAGAATTAATTCGTTCCAGCTTATTTGCTTGTATCACAGCAATCGCAAATTGTTTATAAAAAAACAATTCTATTACTGATTCATTGTGCTATGCGAAATTGAAACGATTCAACCCTATTGTGAAATTTATATAAAAACCGGTGATTTATTTTAAAAAGCATCATCATTAGTTCTTGAATAGGGTTGATTAAAATGTATTATTTTTTTAAAATCACAAACATTGTAAAATGGGCAAATCCAACAACTTTCAGAAGATTGTATTCTACTTGAAATTTTTTTTTTTAATGCAAAACTTACATTATGTTTATATTTTCGAGAACCTATAATTTCCCTGATTGTGTTTCACACAGTTAAGATAATTTTACCTATAACTATTCCAGTAAAAAGAAATGATACGACATAACCAATTTGTTGAATTCACCCTTTTTAGATAACACTGACTATATACACATTTTGACATTAACCAATGTGATGCCCATAAATTTTCCAAATCGGATTAGCTAGTCAACTTGAAAACAAAATTAATTAAAATTTAGTTCAGATTAGATGGAATCAATAAAATTCTTGTTTGAACACTTGGATACTAGGAAGGAACACCTGTTGTTTATAGTCTATCGATGTTTGAGGTTGGCCTTGAGAAAAAATAATAATCTTTGAAACCAAGTTTTTATTTTCGAGCTGCTAATATGTAAGGATACATTATGTTAATAAATTATCAAAATCATAATCTCAAAAATAGTATTTTTTTTTTTTAGTATTTAATTAGTATTAGTATTTATTTATCTACATATTATTAGAATGAACATGTATTTACTGTCAGGGTATGGGTCTCATTAAAAATATCTGAGGTGAAGGCAGTATGTGTCCAATCTTTTATGAAACGCCTACTTTCTAACTTTTCCTAGAAGAGAATTTCTATGAACAATTTTTTGGATGTTTTACATTCATTCAGTCATTATATTCGTAACACATTCTGCATTGTCAGTCAGTTAGAATGTTCCGAGTTTCTCCGAAATCAAGTTAATATTGTATTCACTTTTCTCTTCTGTACATAACCTATGGAAGGGTCGTGTATTTCTACATCTTTCAGGTGTCGTGCTATGATTTTCCAATGATTTTATTTAAGGGTAGTAATATAAAATAACAATACAATGGGGTGTATAAAAAAAAAAAAAGATTGTTTTATAAAATCCAAGATTTCAAAAAAAGACTGTAGATATTTTAATCCTGTTTAATACTTATCAATACTTAATAATTCCTTTAGAGGATTCTCTAAGCTTCTTTAAGGCTAAATTAAGGTCCCTTCCTGGGACGCACCAGAATTTACTTTTCTATTTACTCTTGAACGGATGGTCCGATTTCGGATCTGTAAAGTGCATTTTCTTTTTTTCTAAAATAGAAGTTACTGAAATTAGGTTAAAAAATCACCAATCCAATAATAAGGAAAATAAGATGCAAAAATATGAGTTAACGATAAATTTTTAAAAATGTGGCCTTATAGGCACTTGTAGAACCGTCCACTGAAACCAATGAGACATTCCGTGAAATTATGGCATTTATACAGCGATCGTAAAGAGAAAAATACGTTTTTGTTTACAAATGGAAGGAAACCGTTTGAGGTGGTACCGGCTGGAACGATACGGCAACTCAAGGCTGCTAAAACTAACTTTCTCATAGCAATACCTAAATTTGAGAATAGTCACAATAAATTTGTATTGGTATTCTACTATTATTTATTTCTACACTAATATTGAAAATAATTTGCATTAATTTTTTTCTCTTAGGTACTATCTAATTAGTATTGATAATTACTATTAATATTTCCTGAATCATGAGATTTTAGCCTATTGTTTGCTTTTACTTTTTTAATATTTTTTATTGGATGTTATAATTTTTTTATAATTATCCACAGCTATTGTCTGATTCGTACTTTCAAAAAATAAGTTATAGAAGAATAAACAAATAATTCCTTAAATTTATTATAATTAGAAACGTTTCAGAATAAATTTCAGAAGTACAAATATTTTTTCAACTAAGTTAATTGACTGTTCAATTGGGAGAAATAATGAAAAGAAAGGGACGCAACAATGAAACACTTATTTTGTGATAACAACCCTTGTTTGTCTATTAGAATTTCTCTTCCGGATCTTTTTCTGTTATATTGGTAAACACTTACAGGAAACCCTGTACATATAAATCTAATCTGAATATTCAAACCACAGAATATATTTTGTAATCCAACTTTTATTAACCTACGCAAAGAGTTTCAGATCTACGAAATGATCTGTGATTTTTCAAAATGCAATCTAGCTACAAAATAACCAATGTGGCAATAGGAAAAATAAAAAATAATTATTATTTAAATTTTCTACATATTTATTTTTTATTTTAATATATTTATTCATTGTTTGTTTTTAGTTGTTGTATTTTAATATAGTAAGCTTGTGAGGAATATGCATGAAAGCCATTTGTATCAGTGGTCAAACCAAGTGTTTTCCTTGTAAATTGTATCGTTGATATTTTTACTGCGGAAAATCAAAAAATAAGTAACTTGCTGGCTCAAATGTCTAATACCGAAAGATGAAGTTTGTTTATCTTTGAAAAGCGTATCTTGTAAGGTACTACAACATAATATATTATAGAATAAAGGTTGGATTATTAAAAAATAAATTCGGTCCAGAGGTTTTGGATTCAATAATGGCAGTCTTTCACTTCCATTCGTTCCTTTTAACTTTTTTTTTTGCATTTCGCTCTTGACTACTCCTAATTTATGTATCTATATATAAATTAAGTATCGATGAAGCCTATATGATATAATATATATAACGTGCCATGAAGCCACTTTATGCCTCCTCTACTCTTGGGGTGCCCTGGTGCGTTCAGAAGCCATGTTACGTCAAGATCCTTCATTTATGTTCGAAACATGGCATTGTCGAATTCTCTGCCTGAATCTGATGAGATGCGACCCGGAACTCCGTAGAATTGAAACCACAATCGAAAAGCTACCAACACTGCTTCCGACAACTTGTCCAGCACCTGATGCGCCATTGCTGCGTTACTGAAGAGATCAAATATGGTTATCCATTTATATCCTCTGCTAGTGAAAGTGTCAACTTGTAGATCATTGAGCGGTGCATCTGCGGTAGGTATATCCTGTGGTCAAGGCAAGAGGAGAACTTGGAGAAGAAGCGAAAAAACTGGTAGAATCGAGGAGAGTTTTGAGGAGTGTACTCACAGAGGGGCGACCACACGTTGGAGAACCACCAAATGAGAGGAGCACGGCGAAGAAAGGAGTAATCTGTCTGATTGACCCTGGGAAACACATTCATGTGCCGGGAGGCCCTAGAGAGATCACTGGTGAAAAGAGGGAACTACAGGTCAGAGTATGTAACTGTCAGTTGATCACTCTGGTTAGGTCTTGCAGCATTAAAGGGAAAACAGAAATGTAATTGCGTACCTGGGGGGCTAAGTGAGGAAA